>NC_056741.1:1973464283-1973668931 GCF_019279795.1 Protopterus annectens
AGAGAATAGACTTTAGATATGGCCCTTGCCATGAGTTGAGAGCCATCAATACATTTTGCATTAAATGGGAGAGAGACTAGAGCATAGCCATCTCTCACAAAACCTGCCAATCACTCCTACTAGCTCTAAGATATGCCACAAAGTCCTGTAGGTTCAGATTTGTTGAATGGCAATGCTTGTTTAAATATATTTATAGTCCCATCAGGTTGCATAGAATGTTCTCCAACATTGGACCCTGCTGCTGGAGATGTGTATCTGCTGAGCTGGATGACTGGTTGCATGTTTTTTGGGATTGTGCTATGTTGTCAGATTTTAAGGAGCAGCTACCATCTCTGTGCAATATTTTTCCGGACTCCTCACTGATTACTAAGGCTCACTTTTTGGTTGGGTATGCGAAAGGTAGGATTGCTGACAAAGACATATTAAATTTCCTGAATTTAATTTTGGCAGCTGCAGAGAAAAGCTGTACCAGGCAGTGGAAATCAATCCATCCTTTCAGACAACTTATGTCAATGTCATACTCATTGAGATCAAACAGCTAGAAGAGAAGGCTGTGAAATTTAATTGCAATGATTCCATCACAAATAAGTGGTGATTATGGACTTCCAGCATCAATTGATATGAATCGCACATTCTGCATTTTCCATGGCAAATTTATATCTCACATACTTAAATAAGAAATATTATGTTACTATATTTCTGCTGTTTTTAATGATAAGTCACCTATTAGAGCTGGGACATGTTGGCAAATGCTTTAGTGCTCAGTTGTTTAAACACTTTTTTCTTTTTCTTTGTTGGTTCATGAAATGTTGTAATTTGACTGAAATACAGATTTTTTAAAAATAATTTGATGTGTATTATGAACTTTGAGTCCAGATCACATATTTATTTGATCTCTGTCTAGTACTTTGTTGGCTTCATGAGAGAGCTGCATTGTACTAGCACGTCTTTTTTCAATATATACGTAAAAACTATACTTTCTGCTATCAAACTTCCAAGAGCAAAGATCAAGCTTAATTGTTATGTTGCTGACTTTAGACATTACTTGTGAATATGTCTGGCAGTTGACACAGAGGGTTAAGGCTGCGAGTTGTAGTCCTTGTGGTACAGGATTAGATTCCCTCAGCTCTCATGTGCCTACTGTGCAAATCATTCTATCAGACATTGATCCCAGAGCACCCCCAAAAAGGGACTGTCTCTCTAGAGGGCCTATTTCATAAATGGGTGTTATTAATTTGCCTTGTGTACCTACAGCTGTAACATTGGAACATTGCAAGATGATTATCTGTAACTGCAGATGTTCCTACTTTTGTTTGCAACATACTTTTGCTTTCATTTATCCCATACCATTACGCAGCACTGTAATGTAAAAATGTCATATTTCAGAATTCCTCAGCAGTATTTTTATTTCATCAGTGATATGAGTAAATAATAATGCTGGTAAATAACTTCTACAAACAATGTCATGAATCAGTGGTTCTTTGAAAATCTGCTCCTGTGCAGTATTAACTAGGGAGCTACATATATCTCATAGGTAAAAGAACAACATTTTTATGTTGGTAGCTAAACTTGTTAAAACATGTAAAAAATGCTACATAATATTTATCAATATAAAACTTTACAACTGTGGATTTAATAAGTTATATCTTTGTGATATTTATATTTAAATAAACTATACTTGAAAGTAATCCACGTTTACTAATATCTGAAAACACTGTTGAAATTTAATTTCTTTTAACTGACAGTGAGGACTTTGATTGGGCATTTACCACCATGTAATGGGAGGCTTGCAAAGCACTGAAAAGGCCAGGACCAAGGAAGTGGGCTTGGCACTCCCAAGCTAATGATGGTAGCACTCATCAGTAAGTGGACAGCATGCACACACAAGGAGGCTGTGGGATAGCCACTGGTGTTGCAGGTGCTCGTATCAACCAACAGGGCAAAGGATAGGGTCTTAACAGAAATGCACTCATTGTTGAGATGTCAACAGTTCCATGTTTTGCCTATATGTATCACTGCTTTTTGAACTTAACTGCATTCTCTTTTATCCTTTCTTGTTTTTTGGTGCCCCAGTTCGTGTTTGGAAATGGAGTGCTCTATTCAGACAGTGAATGGTGGATATAAATGTGTAATAAGCTACATCATCTTCCCATTAAGTGTTTCTGCAAAGAATGGAGTAAATGCTCTGAATGTGTCAATGCCAGCCATTAGGATCCACTTCCTATGTGCAGGGTAGGGTTAAACAGGGGGCTGGTAGGGAAGGTGAAGAGCAACAAGTGCACTGGATCCTATTTGCTTTGTGCACACAGGTACAAAAGCTTGGGGTGAAGTCAGAGGTTATTTTATGACTGCAGACCCTAAACAGGGGAGAAGTAAGCTGTTATAGAGAAGACCTGAGCTAAGTTTCATTTGCGAAGTGCCTGATTGGTAGCAGGGTATCTACTTTTTCTGGACATCGGGTCTAAAACACAGGACACCAAAGACAATCATAAGGCTTTTTTCAGTTATGTTAGAAACCTGGGATGCAACTCCCAGACTTGTTCTGAGTTGATTCTAAACGACAAAAAATACACTGAACCCACAGACATCGCCAATATGCTGGCAGACAGGTTCAGTGCAAACTTCTCCACCCCCTCCCCCCGAAAAGAGCAAGTATCTATCCCGGCAGAGGGCTGCCTCCCAAACATCTCAGATGCTCAGGTGAAGGTTGCCCTCTCCAAAGCAAAAAACACTGCTTCCATGGGACCAGATGGCATCCCAGGTTGTGTCCTACATGAAATACAAGAGGAACTAATCCCTCAAATAAAACAGCTATACAATCTCAGCCTCACTACAGGATATGTGCCCACAGAATGGCGTACAGCAACAGTGGTCCCACTCCACAAAGGTGGAGCCTCTACAGACCCTGGAAACTATCACCCAATAAGCCTGACTAGCTTAGTCTGCAAGGCTATGGAGAGGATCATCATGGAGCTCATAAACAAAGACATTGGGGACCTACAGACACTAGATCCTACCCAGTTCGGCTTTGTCAAGGGCAGATCCTGCCTTTTGAACCTGGTTGACTTCTTTGAAACAGTCACCAAAGCCATAGATGAAGGGAAGGTAGTCCACACAGCCTATCTGGACCTTGCAAAGGCATATGACACAATACCCCACTCGGGCATCATAGATAAGCTATCCAGCTTAAATATAAACCCCTATGTCACAAGATGGGTCACAAACTGGCTCAAAGACAGAACCCACAGAGTGAGAGTTGCTGGAGCCATGTCAGACTCGAAACCGGTCACAAGTGGCATCCCACAGGGTTCTGTCCTGGGACCACTCTTGTTCGGTATATACTTTTCCGAGGTACAGGCAAATGTGGGAGGACTATGGCTCACCAAGTTCACAGACGACTGCAAACTGGGCTCCATAATCAACTCTCCAGCTGACACAAACATCCTTCAAAAAGGTCTCACAGAGACAGATAACTGGTGCCAGCGCCATGGTTTAAAGCTAAATGCCAAAAATGTATAGTCATACCCTTTGGCAAAAACAATGTGCCCACAAATTACCACATAGGCGGAAACGCATTAAGTACAGAGAAAGTTATTAGGGACCTGGGGACCCAAGTTGATAGCAATCTCTCCTTTGAAAACCACATTGCCAAAGTGGTTAGAAAGACCTTCTACATAGCCCACCTCATCACGAAGGGTTTCACATCTAGATCAAGAGAGGTAATCGTGCTCCTTTATTCATCCCTCATCAGGCCCATCATAGAATACAATGCCCCTTTTGGGATGCACCTTACCCGACACCTGCAGCAATTAGAAAGACCCCAAAAGTATCTCACCAAGAGGATCAAGGGTCTCAAACAGATTACATATGCTGCTCGGTTAAAAAAACTCCAGCTCTACTCAGTTGCATACCGCCTACTTTGAGGCGATCTATGCCTGACATACAAAGCTATGTCAAATCCAGAATTAATGGACATGCTCCACCTCAGTAAATCTAAATCCCTTAGAGCCACACGCTCGAGGGACTTGAACCTCAGCACAGAAATAAATAGAACTTGCTGGAGGGACAGGTTCATAACCCAGAGGCTCCCTTCACTCTGGAATAGAATTCCAGTTCATGTGAGGCAGAGCACCTCACTGAATCTCTTCAAGAAGAATCTCGATAAGTGGATGGGGGATCGTAGGTTTGTCCCAGGGATTACTCCCGTGTCACTATTAGACAGAGGCACAGTAAACTAAACCTTAAAAAGGGCACAGTATACTCAAATCAAGGGGTGGCATAAGCCATACAGAATCAGGCTAGGCTTATAATTGCCCCAGGGCAGATAGCCTAGTATGAACCTATGAACCTATGAACCTATAACTTCAGGTACTAGTAATGTTAATCAAACAAGGTTCCACACAGTGTCACAGAAGACGACACTCAGCTTAGATTCTTGCTGCTGACAGTGTGTCAGCTGTAGGATGTTCAGGTACATGGCTGTGGTAGAAGGACAAATTATGTATATAAAAAAAATGGAAGCTACACTGGCATTTTCAGTGCAGGAAAGGTTGAGATGATCAGATTAAGATAGCTAGTGGTGTGGTCTGGTCTGTGGCATATGAGGGAAAAAGCCTTGACTATGACCTAGATGACCAGAGTTCAGACTGAGGCTCAGTTGCTAAAAGAGCTGAATAGACGAGTGTGGAAGTGACTGACCAGTGCTGACTCAGCCTTCCTGGGGAGTAAGTGATGTGTCTGATTGGATATTTGCCAACATGTAATGGAAGGCTTGTTGCCATTCCTGCTTATCATCAAGGCATTACTTACTCATCCTTTGCTTCTCAGCATATGTGTAAAGTTTTTTTTGTTTGTTTTTTTTTTCTTTCCAGGCCCTCTTACAAAGACCCAGTCCCCTCTTGGGATCTAAATCCCATCCAAACCGTCACCTATGCATCCATCCAAAGGTACAACCGTAAGCTATTAGGTTACACTACTCCTGTCAGGCATCTCCTATTGTATCAGACAAGTTACAGTAGTCACACTCAATCTGGAGAGGGGGGCAGAGCATCATGGAGGAATGGGAGCAGTTCCAGCTCACAAGAGAGTAAAATTATGATAGAGAGAGTGTTCCTCTGCTGAACAGTCCAAGGTATTACACTATGTTGCCTAGACTTTCACTTTTGCCTGGGTTCTGTCTTTAAACCTTTCTTCAGACGTAATTGTTCTACAGACCGTTTCTTGCTTGGAAATTCACTTTAGAGCCCCTGAGTCTATCAGATAAAATGCACTCTGTGAGCATTAACACAGTCCTTTGGGGTTATAATCTGTTTGCAACATATGAGTACTATGTACAAGTTTGCTGTACTAACTGCGTGCAGATTGTACTTCTGGAACTGTACATTTTTGCGTGCAATTAAACTATTTTATAGGACTCATTATGTATTTCAAGTGAAGCTTTACATTGTGCAATATGCTCATTGTTTGATTGTCTAATCCTTGTGGTAAGCAATTTAAGGGTACTCTTCCTCCTCCATTCCTTGAGGTGTGAGTTTGTGTGGTTGTACACAATGTGATATGCACAATGGTGCTGACAAGTGACCATGTTTCAAGCTGTCACAGCTTCTCATGCCCCTACCCCTTCAACAATGGGAGAATTCTCCCACATGCAGGCACTCCTTAGCTCCTCTCATTTACTGTCAAGCATCTGGCACTTATTCCTTAGAGTTAAAAGTTAAGGTATGCAGGCTTGCCTGCCAACTCCAAGGAGGAGTGCATTTAAGGACAGCTATTTATTACAAGTTGACAACTGCAATGGAATGGTAAGGCATTATCTGTATATTATTAGCATGATATTGTTAAAGTAAAAAAATGAATGCGTGAACAGACATGAATATAATACAGTGTGTCATGAGGTAAGAACCTAAAATGCTTAATTACTGCTTTAAGAAAACAGGTTGTTTATTGCTGCTATTAAACTGTAAGCAAACATACTTACATATACTTTCACATAAATGCTTGTCATGCATGATTGAGTCTACTTTTCTTTAAATTCTACAATTTCTACCATCAAAACATTACTTATTTTACATACTGTGGTGCTTAATGTATTTTATAAATCTATCATAGAAATGTATAAATAATATTTTCATCAGAGTATATAGTTTGTATATTTGTTATGTTTCAGTAATGTGGTGATATGTTTGTACGTTGATTTTTTAAAAAGTTTTTATATGTACATAGTTGTACAAGTTTTTTTTAAAGTATTATCAGAACTAAATTAATTGAATAAATGAATAATTTATTGAAAAGGGTGGGAAATATTAAGTATATAGGACTTTCAAAATGTATGAAGAGTGTTCTGATGAAATCTACGGTTAGTAGAAGAAAGCGCTCAACCTGATTTTATTTTGTGGTACATTAAACCTGTTTTTTACAAACGAACTGGATCCTGACACTTGCTTCTTGGAATCTTTTTGTTTTCACTTGTTTGGAGATTGTTGGGATTCCTTGGGGAATTATTTGGAATCTACGGCATTCGTTATAGCTCCAAAAAAGTTGGAAACCGGTTGGTAAACAGTACCTTATGCTCACGGAACCATGTAGTAAACATTAAATCCTGTCAATTTAGTCACTCCAGTAACATTTTGTTTCTTCTAACCAAACAGTGGGCAGCCAAACTACCAAGCCGCTATACTCATTAGATGCTGCACATACACCTGATATCATGTCTAAGCCATTACAGGCTTAGAACTTAAAGCACTCAACAAAAACCCAGGAGAGGTGGAATACTTTAGAAAAACAGTACCTTAAGCCAGGAATATAAAGAATGGTGGCCACTGCAACAATATTCCACTCATTTATCACCCGATAGTTGACACTTCTTGAAATATATGTTTTTATAACACTATACCACTAAGGTCCCACAGCGGAGACACTTGCAATAATTTGAAAAGAACCAACAACCTGCACAAGTAAAGTCCATGGGTACACGGCCAATTTCCAGTAAAATAACAGACAACAAAGCAGGCCAGCACATCAATATTAGTAGAATCACTTTTATTCACCTCACAAACCGGTTTAGGCTATGTAAGCCTTCTTCAGTGTAAAAAACCCACAATCACATCATTCAGTTAAATAACTTAATTCTTATTGGTCAACTACAGACTATGGGGCTACTCTCACTGGGGGAACATCTGTTGAAGGGCAGCCAACCTTGTGGTCATTGTAATAATTGTAAATATGGTCATTGTAATAATTGTAAATATGCAAGTAAAACCGAGCAATTTACAACATTAAATACCCCAAGGGTTTTTGAAATCAGGGTGTTCAAAAATTGTAATACAGATTGGGTAATATCTTTAGCCACTTGTACTTGCTCAGCCTTCTACATTGGACAAACTTCTCGCCGATTAAAGTTTAAAATAACAGAACATTAAAGTGATATCAGATGTAAAAAAAAACAACAAATGCTTTATACAAACATACTTTGAGACAAACAGAAAAAAGTTGGATTATCAGGCTAGGTGGGTTGTTCCCACTAGGTTTGAATGATAGCCTATAGTTGACCAATAAGAATTAAGTTATTTAACTGTATGATGTGATTGTGGGTTTTTTACACAGAAGGTGGCTTACATAGCTGAAACCGGTTTGTGAGGTGAATAAACATGATTCACCAATACTGGAGTGCTGGCCTGCTTTGTTGTCGGTTACATAAATCAGACAACTCATACAAGTGAATAACTGAATCAGATATGTGCATATGACAGGGTCTATATTATAATGTCGATGGGTTAAAATGTCGAGTCTGACTTGTTCGACACGTAAATGTCGAACTACAAGATTACTGAATGGCCAAATCACCGATTTCTTTACAACGGAAAGAAATTGGTTGGCCGTTCTCTTGCACCTGCCCTTTCCCTGACTGTAGTGCATTCTCGGAGCTAGAATATTTAGTTAGGGGGGTATGGTAGCACAGCTCCCCACATTGGGGGTGTGGTGGGTGAAGCCCCCCCACTTAAATATATTTGTTTTTGTGTGACGTTGGTGTCTGGCCAACCGATTTCTTTCCATTGGAAAGAAATTGGCGATTTGGCCGTTCAGTAATCTTGTAGTTCGACATTTACGTGTTGAACAAGTCAGAGTCAACATTTAACCTGTCGACATTATAATATAGACCACATATGACAGACTTGTATAACAATTATATAGAAATATTTTGTTCTTTTCCTAAAAGGTAACTGGGCTGACTATCTGCAAAGACAGTAATAAGCATCATATGAAAAGGATGATGTTAGAGAATGATACAACACATTAAATCTCTTTATAACACGTTCACCAAATCAGCACAAAATATTAAATTACTATCAAAAAGTAACAGCAAAAATGATCTTCCCAATAACATGTTTAGTTCAACACAAACCGTTACACACACTATACAGGTCAGACAGTTTTTGATATAAAGGAATGTTTATGCCATGAAATACCTACAGCTCAAAATATCTGAAAAAAAATGAAATTACAAAATACTGAAAATTTATAATATCTAATGAAAACTGCCCTTTATCATACACCACAATTCCAAAACTGAGATCAAATGTCATCTTGGTAGTAGTAGTAGTAAGGAAAGTTTTTTTTTTTTTTTGGTAATGTAATGTAATATGTGGGGTTAGAGGCACACAAATAAGATGGTGCGTGGGGGCCTTGCCCTAACCCATGAACATTTGTACACACACAAATCAACCACTATAACTTTTTAGTCAAACTTTCATTTTCCTGTACACGTCTACTTGAGTATTCAGTCATTTAAGCATTCAGTCAAATCTGCTTTCAATATTTAGTGCTTTCATTGTTTTTCAACCCCCAAAAAAAACTTTTCAGTCATATGTGCTTTTGATATTTTGAGCTGTAACCCTGAAGGTATAGATGATATTGTATTACCTCAGCAAGAGCCTGCCTGAGTGTCCTGCAGAGTCATATAGCAGCGGAGAGAGAAAAGGAGACTGAGTGGATTAAGTACCTCTGTTTTGCTTTTTAATGCTAGCCGCATTATTCCGAATGCTTTTTATTAACTATGCTACTAAAGTGAACAGCTTTTGAAATCTTATACTGTTTGCACTTTAAATTATCATTTTTTAAGTGTTTTTCATCTGTTTAACTGTAAAGGGCTACACACTCAAGTGCAATAGCGTTTTTCTCTGTTAAGTGTTTTTACTGCTGTATTTGCTTTAACTTTAAAAAAAAATTCCTATTCCTCTACTCTTTTCCCACCTTTCTAGAACTAGTAAAGTCCAGTTTTCAGATTCTGATGCATTCTGGGCTGTATGCAAGTTCTTGTGTTGCCCGGACCTTTCTAAGATAGAGGGAAGCTTCGCTGTTCATCAGTGAGAGTGGTGAGCTTTGGAACAGCCATTTACTGGAGGAGTGGTTTCAGCTCAGAAACTGTAGTTTTATTGGCCACTTTGGGCTGTTTCTATCCGTTTCATCTTTCCTGTTTAAAAACCCATGTTTGCACGGTTTTGTACATCGTGCAGCGCCGTTTAACTAGGGTTAAACTATTCCCAGTGCCAGGAAGTCTAATCCTCATATTTTCCCATAGAACTAGCCAGTTTTCTAGTTTTAGCACTCAGTACTACATCCTTGTGCTCAGCACTTGTTCAAAACTTGCTGCAAGCACTAAACAAATTACTACAGCAATAAACTTTCCTCACTTGTCAGGAGGAGAAAAGTTTTTAGTACTTAAATTAAAAAGCACCTATCTAGGCATTTCTAAAGGTCAGCTCTCAGTGTTTTCTTCTGTCCACCTGATGAATCTGGGCATCTTGAGGCAATGTAGCAATTGCCTCATGTACACCGACAACCCTCTCCTCCTACCCACCCAACACTACAACCTGTGAGAGATGCAATTATATAACCAAACTGGAAGCCAAGCTCTCTCCAGCCAAGACTGGAATAGATGGTCAAGAGGAGAAGGTAAACACACAGTCCATCAAATCGTACACCACCTAAACTCACACATAGTAACACAAAATACACACCTACATTTGCGGAGGTTCTCAGTAAAAATCTGCCCAAACAATAGAGACCTCCAAAGCAGAAACACAAGCAACCACCACCCCCCCACTACCCAAATGACACATAGACCACAAAATCAGTGTGCCACTCAACCTCAGTCCTTAAGGCAAAACAACGTACCCAACACACTTATCATAGGCGACTCTATAGTCAGGCACACTGATGTCCCACTCACCAGGCTAAACAAGGATGAGGTTACTGTCAGCTGCCTGTTGGGTGCCAGAATCTGCCACATAATGCACGCACTCAGGTCACTCCACAAAAAGTACAAATATGACTCAGTCATTCTCCATGTTGGTGTGAATGACCTGAGACTACCTCCCTGGACTACATGAAGAGACATGGAAGAGCTCTCGGATCATGTAGCCAAGGCAGGTATGACCCTAGCCCTGAGTAGCATCCTGCCATCACCCAGAATGATACCACAGTACAAGGACAAAATGATTGACTTCAACAATTAGCTAAGCTTCTGGTGTCATTCAAAGGGGATCCAGTATGTCTGCCTTGAATGATATGATTGACAGACCATGATGCTTTGACAGATATGGCCTGCATCTGTCGCTCCTGGGATTTTGGACACTGGCTAAGGCTCTTGCCACCCCTATAGTGCCTTTTTTAGGCAAGGTTCAAATGACAAATCCACCACTGTAGCAGGTACAAGCAAGCAAAAACTGAGGGTAATGCAACTTAATGTTAGAAGTCTAAATCTCAAAATGCACTCACTCGAAGCACTCCTCAATATGGAGAACATCGACATCTGTGCAGTAACACAGACCTGGTTCAAGGCTCCAGAGATCACCCCTGCAGTACCAGGCTATAATTCATACCACATTTTTTGGCCACCTAACCTGGGCCAAAGCACTAAAGGAGGGGGAGTGTCCATATTCATTAAGGATATCCACACCTCCAGGCTAGTTGCTCAACATAATGTATCTGAAATTATCTGAGTGCAACTAACACTGGGCTAGACTGCAATCCAGGTTGTAGCTTGCTACTGATCCCCTGCCATGGCCCAGGATTCCCACTCCACGTTTCTTGATATACTGGATAATATTAAGGTACAGCCCAATACCCTAATAATGGGAGATTTCAACTACCCCACCATCAGATGGGAAAAATACTCAAGTACTAACTCATTAGCTCAACGTTTTCTGAAATTCATAAATTCCAGTTCCCTGGATCAGCTTGTCCATACCCCCACCTGGAGGCAGCAATATCCTGGATTACCAACATGGGTAAATTATGTTCTACGCCAGAGGTCAACTCCTCACTTGTCAGATCCGACCATAAGCTAATCACCCTAGGCATCAATATTCTGCCTCCACCCCCCACCATTAAGGAAACCACCATAAAAAACTTTTCCAAACCCAACTTCGCACTTCTTAAGACAGAAGTGGCAAACTGCACTACACCCATGCAGATGGATAATAAAGGTACAACTGCTGAATCCTATACAAAAGCACTGTATAAACACATACACAAGTGGATGGATCGTGCCATCCCCAACAGAACCAATACGCTATCCTCCAAAAAAAAGGAAGCCAATCTGGTGGTCCCCTGCCATAAACAAACTCTACAACAGAAGGAAGAAGCTGTTGCAAAAAAGAGTAAAAATTCCCTGATTACAGGAACTCCCTGGTCAGCCTCTGTAAGAAGCTGAGATCCCTCATCAAATCCTCCAAAGCTAGCTACGAAAATGAAATTGCCACTGATTCTAAAGACAACCACAAAGCATTCTACAGCTATGTCAAGAATCTCAATGGCAACACTCAGATCTGCTCCAAGCTACAGAACAATGGCACTTACAGAACCGACTGATATTGCCAACATCCTGGCAGACAGGTTCAGTGCAAACCTTACCCCCCCTCCACCCCCAATGGACCCATCCCTATAGCGGAAGAATGCATAGCCCCTGTAATCATGGATGCACAAGTTAAAACTGCATTCTCCAAAGCCAAAAGCACAGCATCCATGGGACCAGGCTGCATTCTGCATGAGCTACAGAATGAACTGGCACCCCACCTAACTACCATGTTCAATCATACCCTCACTTCAGGCTTTGTGCCTACTGAATGACGCACAGCGATGGTTATCCCACTCCACAAAGGGGGCACCACCACGGACCCCGTGAACTACCACCCCATTAGCCTGGTTTGCAAGATCATGGAACTTATCATCATGGAAGTTATAAATAAAGACATAGGTAATCTGCAAATGCTGGACCCCACTCAATTTGAGTTTGTAAAAGGTAGATCATGTCTCCTAAACCTGACTGACTTCTTTGAAGCAGTTACCAGAGCCGTGGATGAGGGAAGGTGGTGCACACAGCCTATCTTGACCTCGCCAATCCTTTCTACACCATCCCCTATTCTGGAATTATAAACTCACTAGTCTGGGCATAAATCCCTATGTCACAAGATGGGTGGCCAACTGGCTCACTGACAGAACTCACACAGTGAAAGTAGCCGATTCCAAAAACGACTTAAAACCAGTGACAGAGTACCACAGGGTTCATTCCTGGGTCCTCTCCTGTTTGGCATCTATTTCTCAGAAGTCCAGGCTAATACAGCATGTCTTTTGGCTAACAAAGTTTGCAGATGACTGCAAACTGGGAGCCATAATATAATCACCTAATGATGTGGACATTCTACAAAGGGGCCTCACTGAGACTGATGCTTGGTGTCAAAGTCATGGCCTCAAACTCAATGCCAAAAAGTGTATTGTCATCCCCTTTGGGAAAAACACTGTACCCATGAACTACCTCATAGGCGGTAGCATACTTAACACTGAAAGTGTGATAAGAGACCTTGGAACACAGGTGGATACTAGTCTCTCCTTTGATAATCACATCACCACAGTAGGCAGGAAATCCTTCTACATGGCACACCTCATCACTAAAGGGTTCTCCGCCAGAAAAAAAGAGGTCATTGTTCCTCTCTACTCTGCCCTCATCAGATCCATCATAGAGTACAATGCCAAGTTTGGCATGTACCTCGCAAGACATCTGCAACAACTGGAAAGGCCCCAAAAATACCTCACTGAGAGGATTACCAGCCTCAAACAGATGACATAAGCAGACCGCCTCAAAAAACTCCAGCTCTACTCTGTCGCTTATCGCCTACTCAGAGGCAACCTCTGCCTAACATACAAGGCCATGTCAAACCCAATTTTGATGGACATACTACACTTAAAGAAACCCCAATCTCTCAGGGACCTGAACTTTGCCACCATAATAAACAGAACATGCTGGAGGGATAAATGCCTGTCCAAGAGACTCCCCATACTCTGGAACAGACTACCCATTCACGTCAAGCAATGCTCCTCATTATCCCTCTAAGAGGAATCTAGGCAATTGGATGGGAAATAGGAAATTCATCTGTGGCTCTGCTGGACAGAGGCGCAGGAAAATAACTTTCTTGGGAGGCGAAAACCAGGGAACTTTTTGGCTAGGCTTATATAGGCCCTAGGGCCGATAGTCTAGTACCTACTTATGAACCTATGAATTGGCCTGGAATTAAATTTTTTTCTAGCCCCTTTCTTAAATACCAAAAGAATAATGATATTTTCCAATCCAGGAAAAAAGTTAAATGTATGAATTAAGCAAATGTAGACCAAATTGAATAACTAATAGCCAGTTTCAAAAATCAAAGATACATACCATCAAGTAGCATAAATCTCCAAGTCTTCCTTGGTTCTATAGCATAACAAACCTGGTCCAAGGTAAATAAAAAGAAAAAAAAAATGCCAAAAGGAAAACTAATGAAGTTTACTATTTGGTGATTCGGATATAGAAATCTATTAAAAAGTCTTTTTCACAAGAAACAATTTCAAATTAGTTTTGTAGTACTTGATTTTATAGTGCATAGTAGTGGAACAGGGGCATGAAATTCATCTCTTTTTTAATCTGTTTAAAACTAGCCAAATTTCTAAACTATTTCCTTTGGCTTCACAAAATTTCAATTTCAGAAGTATTTTTTTTTCAACAACATTGCTTTTTAAATTTGTTTCATGCATTTTTAAACAATGTCCAAATATCATCCAACTTGTATTGTAAAAATCCACAATACAAAGTATCTTTTTTATTTAGGCAAATGTTTAAGATCTGAGTCAAACCAGGAGGAGTGAGCAAACCACTTTCTGATAATAAATTGTATGGGACAATATTTATCCATTTCAAGCTGTATGTACTTCTCTACTTCTCATTAACATTCAAAACATGTTTAGAAAATCCTTAGAATCCAATTCAGATAAATAACAGACCAAATCACTAGACATATTTTGCAAACATCTCTTTTGAAGTATTTCATCATCCTAAACACTGCTCCTAGCATACATCTAAACCTCTTAGCTCAAGAAATCTGGACAAAGCCTAAATTAATTGGGGATCAAAGGCCCAAAATAGGGACATATTTTAAATATTGCTCTTATAAAGCTTAGATAGTTGCTATAATAACATGATTTATACTAGCATGCATTTTCTGAAGTATATGAAGTCTGAAACAAAAGTGTATGTCATTATTCATAGGTAGGTACTAGGCTATCGGCCCAAGGGCCTACGTAAGCCTAGCCAACAAGGTTCTCTGGCTTACGCCACCCAAGAAAGTTATTTTCCTGTGCCACTGTTGAGAAGAGACACAGAAGTGATCCCCGGGGTGTATTTCCTATTTCCCATCTACTCATCAAGATTTTTCTTGAAGAGTGCTAATGAAGAACTTTGCTTGACATAGATGGGTAGCCTGTTCCAGTGTATGGGAAGTCTCTGGGACAAGAATCTATCCCCCCAGCATGTCCTGTTTATTGTGGTGACAAGGTTTAGGTGCCTAGAGCATGTAGCTAGGAGGGATTGGAATTTCTTTAGGTGCAGCATGTCCAACAGCTCTGGGTTTGACATAGCTTTATATGTTAGGCAGAGATCACCTCAGAGTAGGTGATATGATACGGAGTAAAGCTGGAGTTTTTTGAGGTGGTCAGTGTAGGGCATTTGAGGCCGGTTCATAGGTTAGTACTAGGCTATCGGCCCTAGGGCCTATACAAGCCTAGCCATAACAATTCCCTGGCTATTTCTTCCCACACTATTTACTTCCCTGGACCCCTGTCTAACAGGGCGACTGATGTGAGTAATCCTCTTTGTGAGGTACTTCTGTGGCCCTTCCAGCTGCTGCAGATGTCCTGTGAGGTGCATTCCAAAAGGGGCGTTGTACTCTATAATGGGTCTAATGAGTGTCGAGTAGAGGGGAACAATGACCTCTTTTATGATGAGGTGTGCAATGCAGAAGGACTTCCTGACTACTGTGGCGATGTGACTATTAAAGGAGAGACTACTGTCTACCTGGGTCCCAAGGTCTCTTATCACACATTCAGTGTTAAGTAGATTGCTGCCTATGTGGTAGTTCATGGGTACAGAGTTTTTACCAAATGGGATGACACTGCACTTTTTGGCATTGTGCTTGAGGCCATGGCTCTGACACCAGGCATGTGTCTCAGCAAGGCCCTTCTTTAGGATGTCCACATCATTTGGGGACTTGACTATGGCTTCTAAAATGCAGCCTGGAATGTTGTCCAGTCCCATGGATGCTGTGTTTTTGGCTTTAGAGAGTGCAGCTTTTACCTGTGTAGTTGTGATTACAGGGACTCTGCATTCTTCCTGTATAGATATGGGCCCTTTAAGGGTGGGGGGGGGGTAAAGTTAGCACTGAACCTATCTGCCAGTATGTTGGCAATATCAATTGGTTCTGTAATTTTTGTGCCGTTGTGCTGTAGCTCAGAGCAGATCTGGGTGCTGCCATCAAGATTCTTGACATAGCTATAGAACTCTTTGTGGTTGTCCTTAGAATTAGTGGCAATTTTGTTTTCATAGCTAGCTTTGGAGGATCTTATAAGGGATCTCAACCTCTTAATGCAGCTGACCAGGGAGCTCCTTCACTCATGGGATTTTACTCTCTTTTGCAACAGTTTCTTCCTTCTGTTGTACAGTTTGTTTATGGCAGGGGACAACCAGATTTGCTTCCTTTTTTTTGGAGGACAGCGTCTTGGTTCTGTTTGGGATAACACGATCCATGCACTCGTGTAAGTGCTTATAAAGTGCATCTGTGTAGGATTCAGCAGTTGTAACTGTATTGTCCATCTGCATGGGTGTCATGAAGTTCACCACTTCTGTCTTAAGAAGCATGAAGTTGGCTTTGGAGAATTTTTTTACTGTGGCTTCCTTAATGGGGGGTGGGGTTGGGGATGTGGATATCAAGGGTGATTAGCTTTATGGTTGGATCGGACCAACGAGGAGTTGACTTTAGGTGTGGAACACCTGTCACTCATGTTGGTAATGACTAGGTCTAGGATATTGCTGCTCCCGGTGGGGGTGTGGATAAGTTGATCCAGGGCATTGGAGTTTATGAATTCCATAAAACGTTGAGCTAAGGAGTTGGTACATGAGTAGTTTTCCCAGTTAATGATGGGGTAGTTGAAGTCACCCATTATTAGGGTGTTTGGTTGAACCCTAATATTTTCAGTACATCAAGAAAATTCTGGGACATGGTGGGGGATCTGTAGCAAGCTACAATTTGGATTGCAGTTTTTCCCAGAGTTAGTTGCACTTGGATAACCTTGGATGCATTATGCTGGGCAACTAGCCTGGAGGTGTGGATATCCTTAATGAATTTGGACACACCTCCGCCTTTGGTGTTTCGGTCCATGTTACATGGCCGAAAAGTGTGGTATGAGTTACAGCCCGGTAGTGCAGGGGTGCTCTCTAGATCCTTGAACCAGGTCTCAGTCACTGCACAGATATCGATGTTCTCCATTTTAAGGAGTGCCTCGAGTGAGTGCATTTTGAGATTTAGACTTCTAGGATTGAGTAGCATTACCCACAGTTTTTGCTTACCTGTTCCTGTTATGGTGGTGAATTTGTTATTTGAACCTTGCCTAAAAAAGGCACTATAGGGGCAGCAAGAGCCTTAGCCAGTATCCGGAATCCCAGGGTCGACAGGTGCAGGCCATCTGTGGCAAAGTATCGTGGCCTATCAGCCATGTCATCCCAAGCAGACAGATACTGGATCCCCTTAGAATGACACCAGAAGCTTAGCCAATTGTTGAAGTCAATCATTTTGTCCTTGTACTGCGGTATCATTCTGGGCAATGGCAGAATGCCACTCACGGCTAGGGTCATACCTGCCTGGGCTACAAGATTGGAGAGCTCTTCCATGTCTCTTTTCATGTAGTCCAGGAAGGTACATCTCAGGTCAACATGGACAATGACAGAGTCATATTTGTACTTGTTGTGGAGTGACCTGAGTGCATGGGTTATGTGGCAGATCCTGGCACCCGACAGGCAGGTGACAGTAACCTTCTCCTTGTTTAGCCTGGTGAGTGGGACATCAGTGTATCTGACTATAGAGTCACCTATGACTAGTGTGTTGGGTACGTTGTTTTGCCTTATTGGCTGTGATTGAATGGCACACTGAGTCTGTGGGCTATGTGTCATTTGGGTTGTGTTGGGGGATGGAGGTTGCTTGTGTTTCTGCTTTGGAGGTCTCTGTTGCTTAGACAGATTATTATTGAGAGCCACTGCAAATGTTTTTGTGTTACTATGTGTGGATTTTGGTGGTGTAGATTTAGTGAGACTATGTGATGAGTGTGGTGTGGTGCAAATGTTTACCTTCTCCTCATGACTGTCAAGTTCAGCCTTGGTTGGGGAGAGCTTCACCTCCAGTTTGGCTAGATATGTGCATCTCTCACAGGTTGTAGTGTTGGGTGGTAGGATGAGAGGGTTGTCTGTGTACATGAGGCAATTTCTACATTGTCTCAAGATGTCCAGATTCATCAGATAGACAGGAGAGAAAACACTGGGAGCTGACCCTTGGACATGCCTGAATAAAAAACTATTTTCCTCTAGATAAGTGAGGAAAGTGAGTACAAGAGCTGTTTTTCTCTAAGCAAGTGAGAAAAGTAAGTACAAAAAGCTGTTTTCCTCTAGGTAATGAGGAAGGTTGAGTGCTGTAGTAATTAGTAGCTGATTTAGTGCTTACAGGTGCTGAGCATGAATAAGCAAATTTAAGTGCTAAAACCAAGAATCTGTAACTGCACTAGAAGAGTTACAGGACAGAAACAAGTGCAAATGCAGGCTTTCAAATCAGAAAGTTGAGAGAGATGGAAGAGATTGCCCAAATGGCCAATAACTACAATTTCTGGGCCGGAACCACTCCTTATGTGGTAGACAGGTTAACTAGTGCTTACCACTCCCACTGATAAGCTAGAAGGCTTCCTTCCAACACAGAAAGGCTTTTGGGGCTCAGAAGCTTATGGAACACTAGTTACAGGAAAGGTAGGAAACAGGCTTTTTTTTACAGAAAAATAGCAAAAACAGTAGTAAAAACAATTCACATGCAGTGCAAGCTAGCACACTTGAGTATGTAGCAATATTAGACCAAACACAGTTTAAAAAATGCAATTAAATTAAAAAGGACTAAAAGCAAGTGCAAAAAGAGTTTATTAGGTAGAATGTGGTAAAGAGATGGGACTGGGGGAGTGTCCCAGATCAAATCTACAGTGGGGCGGGCAACTGCAAAAGCCACCAAATTTAAACTACAAGCCAGAAATAGGGAGGGTGGGTGGGAACAGTTTCAACAGAGATCTAAGCAACAATTAACAGTACAAACTCTAAAACCAAAAAAATATACTCAGCTCTGTATATTTACAAATAGATTGGAAAGCAGTCTGTCAGAATAGGGAGACAACAGTTTCAACAGGATCTAAGCAACAATTAAACTCTAAAACCAAAAAAATATACTCGGCTCTGTATATTTGCAGACAGATTGCAAGACAGTCTCTCAGAACACAGGTTCCAGCAAATAAATGCAGGATGTTACTAACAGGTCTAATTTTATGCAAGCGATCCTTGAGTCAGACAACACACAAGCTGTAAAAAACAGTTATACCAACTGAAGACACGGCGGAAAATGGGAGGGGGGAACAGTTTCAACAGAGATCTAAGCAACAATTAACAGTACAAATGCTAAAACCAAAAAAATATACTCACCTCTGTATATTTGCAGATAGATTGGAAAGCAGTCTCTCAGAACGGAGACAACTGTTTCAACAGAGATCTAAGCAACAATTAAACTCTAAAACCAAAAAATATACTCAGCTCTGTATATTTGCAGATAGATTGGAAGGCAGTCTCTCAGAACACGGGTTCCAGCAATTAAATGCAGGCCGTTACTAACAGGTAGTGACATCAATCCTCAGTGATTTGCCTAAAAAACAAAAATTTTGCAAGGAACCGTCCAAAAATATGATGCAAAAATGCGGACATTCTGCGAAAATCAGAATAGTTGAGAGGTATGACTCATAGGAGTATTAATTAAAAAAAAAAACATGTAAACAGTAGGTAAATGTTCATTCATTTTAACAGACTGTACAATCCATTGTTTAGTATTTACATTTTCAGGTCTCAGCAGCAAGTCAAGAATCAAGCAATATCCAGAAAAAAAATCTAGTAGAAAATGCAACCTGCTTAATAAGACCAAATAAAGAAACTACATCTAATATTTCTGGATCAGAACACATCCAGTTATGACTGAAGTCGTGACTAACAAGCCACTTGTTATGTGACAAACTTTTAACCTCCTTTAAATAAGAGAGACAAAACTGGACAGAATTGTTGGTAAGATATAAACAGTTAAATAAAAAATATTGTCTTCCATTGCTAAAGATTCTGTTCAAATATAAATAACACACAGCATTCTATACTTCCATTTTGTAGAAATATCAGGTTTAGTGCAAATATTCTGAAAATTTAAAACACAATTATTCATTAAACCGCAGCAATAAGTCAGAAAACGCATGCATCTTTGCTAAAACCATTCAATCAAAAGCTGAAGATCCTTTTCAAATACTATTGCTAAGTAAGATAGTTAATCATGGTCTTTTACAATATTTGGCTCGACAGAAATTGGGGATGTTAAATATTTCTCGTAGTATGCAAGTATAAAGTAGAGTAGGGAATCAATTATCGGAATGTCAATTATCCAAACCCAGCCTTCCAAAGTTTGCGGGTACATAAAATCTAAGTCTGAATATGTAAACATTATATGTATTAGCTTCTGCATGTTTTTTGAACTTGTAGCCCGCTTGTGTATGAAAAATATTCTTTGTTGTCCACTGGACTTACTGAATAGTTGAAAAGTGCATTCCATGAGTGCAGAAAAAAACAAAGATTTTTAGATGTTTTTATATAGGTCAGTGTATGTTTGATTATCCGAACAGTTTGCTTATCTGAGCTACACTTGGTCCCAATTAGTTTGGATAATCAACTCTCTACTGTAACTGTGTACTAGAGCACTGGTACAGCACAAATGACAAATTAGCATTAACATTTCTGTGAATGATGCAGTGTGTTGCAAATTTTGCATCCAACATGTCTGAACTGCCTATGCCTTTTTAAAGGTTAGTTAAAAAGATGTAGTCAGTTAACTGAGCTAAAAGCAGGAAATACATTTTAAATGCTTAGGTTTAGGTAATTAGAAAATGAAACACTTCTGCTGAAATATTATGATGTAAACAAATCAGTTGTGATGCAAGTTAGTGGAAGTAAGCATGTTATTGGATCTGTGACCTTACAGGAAAAGGGCAAGATGTCTATGGGGCAACAGCATTTACAGAGTTTATCTATGAGACAGAGGTATTTTTTATGGATAACAGATATAGTCTTGTGAGAGCATTTCCCTGACAAAGTCTACAATAATGTCTCTTCAGTTTTTCTCCATTTTGTCACTTGAATTCAGGGTCTGCTATAAACATTTTCAGCAATTCAAAGAGATGCAGTGTGTGTTCTCACATCTGCAGTTCCAGCTATGGGGAAGAACGGCCTTGTAAGAAATGGCTCCTGAAAACAACATTGGTAGCAGTAATCATCTATTTCATGTGGTCAAGATGTGCAAGAAATCCCAAGACTGTTGCTCTTCCTCCAAGGAATAAATGCACTGCTAAGGAAATTCACACTGGATCACTCCAAACTCTGAAAGAGAGCAGGACATAGGTTCATAGATTAGTGCTAAGCTAACTGCCCTTGTGAGCCATTTTAAGCCTAGCCAATTACCACATCTGAGAATCAAACCCTGTACCTTGTGTCTATACGGTAAACACTTTAACCATTACACCAGCCTCCCACCCAAATAAGGCCTGTCAAGTCTTGAACCCAGTGCCCTGTAAACTACAATCAAAGCAATGTACCATTACACACAGTGGTGCAGCAGTAGTGTTGTCACCTCACAGCAAGAGGTTCTCCGGTTTAATTCTCGGCTGTGGTTCCTTCTGTGTGAAGTTTGCATGTCCTCCCTGCATTCGTATGAGTTTCCTCCAGGTGCTCTAGTTTCCTCCCATGTTACAAAAACATGCGTCTGGAGCATTTCTCCCCAGGCCTCCGCTGAAAAGTGGCTTTGTTCCAAGTTGGACTTTCCCGGTTAACAAATGTCAAATAAATAAATAAAATACACCATGTGAGCCCATGAATTACTTGGTGCTCATTTTGTCTCTAAACTGGGTTGAGGCCTATTTTAAGAAGAGGTCTGTGAACACTGCCTAGTTAAGTGACTTGTTCAGAATCACACAGTAAACAATTGGAAATGATACAGGACTACAAACTTTAGTTTATTAGCAGTTCACAGCCTTAATCATCTGTGATAAACTAGCTTGAGCTCATGAACACCTTCATGATAAATACTGAAGAGAAAGAGAGTCCCAGATGTCAACTGGTATGTACTGCTAAGTATTGGGAATTTATCAAATATATGTAAGATCATGTTGAGTGTCCCACATGATGACTGGACAATTTTCATTATGTACATCCCAAGCTAAAACGCCAAGACTGTACATGGTTTCAGTATAGTTTTTATTTTAGAACTATATACATTCATGGCAAACAAAGGAGGACTCGTAAAAGACTGGACTATTGGTCAGCAACAGTGTGTCACTCAGTACAGGTTGTAAGACTGAATGACTGAAGGTTGGTATCACACGCAGAATTTCTCTCTCTCTCTCTCACTTATTTGTAGTGCATTGAGTGTGGCGATGACTCCTATATCTGGAAAAAAAACAAATCAGTTAAGGGCTACTATAGTGTGAGATGCTATCTTAACAAATGTTAAGCACCACTTGCTTAACTTGTTAAGGATGGGTCTCATGTTATGCAGTCAAATCTGACCAGCAAAAGACAGTGACAGAATAAAAACAGATTTCCTTCCGCCTGCTCCCCATAATGATGTCTTTTCCTCTTACAGACTTAGAAAGTAGCTAGAATAACTGGATGCCTCTTCCCCTGCATTTTTGAATGATACAAAGTCTGAAAGTCAAATGTATGCCACTTTTTTTTTTTACTTTAGTCCTGAGTAATTTGTCCAAAAACCTAAGATTTTATGAGGAACAGACCAAATGTATGAGGCAAAATATGGATATTCTGTGAAAACCTGGACATTTGAGAGACATTGCAACGTGAGAGTAAACATAAAGGGACTGTATTATGCTGTCTTTCTGTCAGTACTCACTAAGTGCTTTAAGGCTTTATAAGCCAGTAAAACATTTAACATTTTTGTAACTAGTAGCACATGAAGCAGGTACAGCTTCATGTACTACTAAGAATTATGATTGGATCCCCGATCATAACCTTTAATTATGTGTTCTCGACATGGATGCCGAGACTCGGATTCTTGCTCTACACTCAAAGTGAATTTCTTGGCATCACTGTCTTGAACATATAATAAACTGGTTATGCTCAGCAACCCGATCATAATCCTCATTATTTTTTACTATTTGGTGGGTGAACTGGCTTGTTGATCTCCTTCAGTCACAGCTCAGCACTTTCATGAAAGAGGTATCTTGTGGGAAAAATAATTTCGGAAAGAGAATATTTTTAAGTACAAATATTTGTAAATAGTATTTAGCAAATGATTTATAAACAAACTGCATTATATTCTGTTACTGCTACTATGCTGTCCCAAAGTGTCATGCATAAAAATATGTTTCACCTCCAAACTGTGCAGCAAACAGTAAAACAACAGAGTTAGAAAAAAAGTAATGCACCCTATGGACAAAACCCTCCTCCCATTTTAATTATAAGATGAAACCAGGAAAAGTAGGAGACCAAACAATAATCCAAGACACTTACTTAAATATTTTAATAACTGTATGTTTACATATTATGAGTATGATTTATTATGTCACAATACTGGACAAGAGTGTGTGTATAGTTACTTGCCTTTTAATAAGTCCAGAGGGTGTTTTGAAAGAAACTCTTAAAGGAAGTAATTACTTATTGAGTGGACCCTCATAGCATCATCAGTGTGTTGGGAATTGCCCTCACCCATTGGCTGACTAACATGCTTGCACCATGGACTGTATTTAAATTCACTGGTTTTAGTGAATGCCTTTACCTGAAGTCTCACCACCAGGTGGGACGAAAAGCGCTTTGTGTTCACAGTTGTTTTATCATCTACTTCAATATATATATTCTGTATTTTTTATTATTTTTGCTTGTGCTATATTAAAGAAAAGGAACTATGGTACTTGGAGTGAATTTACCTTCTTCCGCAAGTGTCTTGGATTGTTGCTTAATTATAAGATGACACAGAGTTAGCATATAGCTCTCAGCCTCTTCTCTCCAGAATCAGGGACATTTGTCACTTAGAAAGGTGATACAGCAAGATGGTTGTATTGATGCACTTTTTCTGAACCATAACCAGACTGTAATGGTAACATGTGGCATCATTTACTAACCTGATCACAATTTATCACAGAATCAAAAATTTGATGTGGCAAAGAGCTGACATTTAAGTCAGAAACAGAGAATTATTGTTATGATCTAGTTTGACTAATCAAAGTTAAACTGTACAAATGCAGCTTCTGACAAGCAAAACTGCATTCACTATCATATCCAAAAGCCAAATTCTCCTTTTTCCACACCCCTGGGGAGTAGCAGCCCTAGAGATGATATATATGCTGTCTCGGCCATTTCCTATTTAGAGTGCAGTTGTAGGTTTACTTAACTTTAAGGAAGTAATCAGATTTTACTGTTTACAATTTGGAAAAGGCACTGTTTCAGCTTGACATAGTCTGATTTTATTAAACAGCTTACTAGAACACATTGCTCTTACTGCTTTTCAATTGTTTACTTGTATAACTCCACCTGTATGATATCTATGCTGTCTCGGTCATTTCCAATTTAGTGTGCAGCTGTAGGTTTAATTACTCTAAGGAAGTAATGACCTTTTACTGTTAAACTTGTTGCATTTTACTGTTTACAATTTGGAAGTACATGGTTTCAGCTTGACTCAGTCTGATTTTGTTAAATAGCTTACTAGTACACATTGCTGTTACTGCTTTAAAATTGGTGCTCTCATTGGTGTTCGGCCACTGTGCTTTTTCAACCTGTGTTAGATTTTACTACTAAGCTTATTTGAGTGCATATTCTGTTACTGTATTGTGTGGAAACTGAGTGATTTTACTGTAATTTTATGTCCTGCCACCATGTTGCTCAGTTCTGTTGGCATGCATTACTAAGTAGCAACAAATAGCTGGAAATGTTTACTGGCAATGAATTACTCTGAATTCTATGAAATTAAGGTGGCAATAGACTGAATTTCATATAACTGAACAGGGTGACTTTCTTATTAAATTATCACTGCTTGTTCCTTAACTAATTTATTTGATTAAGTAATGCTTAGCTAAACTACTTAAATTGTAGTATTTTCTTGTATGCCTGTTATTCCCACTTTTTTACTTCACCTACCTCCTTTTTCTTATTTATTTTATATTCTTATATTTTATTCTCCCATTTATTGCAACAAATATATACAGTTTCCCAAAGCTTTGCATTTATTTTATATTCTATCTCCCTGATGCGCTATTAAATCTGCTTTTTAGTTCACAGAGATAAACAGATGCCTTTAGGTACTGACCTGGGCTAGCTGGTTGATTGTTTTTCTCATTTCACAGCTTTCTCCAAGTCCTAGTTCATAGCCTCTCCCCTTCTCTTGTTCTAACATAATTCTCCCTTAAGATACCCTAGGCATTCCTAACATATCTCAGTTTAGTAAAAGATATCTGGTGCAAAAGGAAACTAATATAAGCTCAGGAATAAAAGTGTTTGCTGTTTGTAACATACATATTCTCCCTCTAAAACCTGTGATACCAGTAAGGCAGCATATAACTTTCCTGCAAACTACCATCATTTCGGTCTACCTGATTGTTTTTTGCTTGATTCACGTGCCTCTTTCAGCTGGGCTAACCTGCTCTATTCGTCCTTGCTATGCTCAGGCTTACTCTGCTCCCCTAGCCCCATTCCCACTCACCCACTCTTTCATTACATTTTTACTCTACACCACAACCTTTCTTTTTCCTCTACCCATTTAGCCACTAACACCTTTTCTCCTTGACAACCACTCCTACACTCTCCTCCTCTATAACCTCATTACCTACCCCATCCATTCCTTACCACATACTCCTACTCTCATCTTGAACCATCCCCTCCCACTCTCATACTCTATACCACTACATATCAGCCATATCTACTACTCATCTCTCTCTCACCTCTATCTCCTATCATGTGGCACCTTTATCTCTCAGTCTCCTTTCTCTTCTTCTTCTCACTAACAACCTCCTGCCATACTTCACTTTCTCTTCAACACCTCTCTCCCACCCTCCCTCATATGCTCAACACCCACTCTGTCACCCATATTTAGTCTCACCATCTCTCTTCCCCACCTCACCATCTGACCTCTTCAAAATTACCACTTTTTTCTAGCTCATCTCTCCCCACTAGTCAGAAACCTAGATATCCTTTTACTCTGAACCTATGCTTCTATATTCTCACATTCTTTGACACACTTCTCTTAGATGGGGACATCCGCCCCAACCCAGGACCTCCCACCCCTTGCTTGCACAATACCTGAACACTAGCCTCTCCCCTCACCTACCCCCCTCCTAACAACACTCCCCCACCAAAACTGCACTCCTGGATTTCTAATACATATCCCCACATCCTAACTCTATCAGAAACCTGGCTTAAACCACACATTCTCAACTCGGAAATATTGCCAGCAGGCTACAATATCTTTCACTCAGAACAAATAAGCGAGGAGGGGTGGCTATCATCTACTCTGAACTACTAAACCTGTCCCCTCTCTTCATCTCTGTTCCATCTTTCTCACCTGCAGAAATCGTTATAGTTAGCTGTCACCTAAACTCACACAAAAAATTTGCCATAGTCTCTATATACATTCCCCCCAGCAATAATATTCCAGTCCTACAGAACTTTCTCTCCTGGCTCACTCAACATGTCCCCTATGAAACTATCATACTTTGAGACGTTAACATAGACTGGTCTAAACTGTCCCCCTCATCTCCTTCCCAATCACCTCCATGACATATATAAACCCAATAAAAATATAGGAAAAAGTCCCTCTACAAATACACTGTTGCACATGCTTGGAAATCACTCCCTCAAAACACAAGAAGCATTCATCAAAAACACCTGTTCAAAAAATAACTTAAATTTTCTTTAGAGTACATGGTCCTGCCCTTGTCTAACTCCCACTTGATATGGCCTCTTCTCAACTTTAACCCCTGTTCCCTATTCTACTCTTTACTTCCTTGTACTTGCCTCATATACCTTTATACCTCCCTCTCCCCTCACTTCCATAGCATATATATTCACATATAGCTTTATTTAAAAAAAATATTTTGATTGAATGGTTTCTCTATTTGTATGCAATTCATGTGTGATATTCTCTAGACCTGTCAATTGTTATTTAACCTATTATATGTACAGATATTCTCTAACTGTTGATTTTCTTATGTTTCATGGTGGTTTTAATTTTTTTTACTCATTTTTATTTTTGATTTGATTTTTATTGTAAAAATATGTAAAACTTCTGGAGCTTTTCTCCTCGGGTCTCCACTGAAAATGGGCCCCTGGCTCAGTTGGACTAACCCGGTTAACAAATGTCAATAAATAAAGTATATGATAGCAGGGGTAAGGGAGGATAGGAAGCAACTCCCCCCCCCCTTTAGAACAATCCTCTGCAAGAAAGTGCACTTCAACTAAGTGACCAAACACTCAAGTAAAGCAGGCATTTTTGACCAATTATTCCACTGCTCTTTAATATCTTAAACTCATCAGCTCTGGTGAGGAACTGCACTGAGCTAAGCAGCAGAACAAGGATCCATATGAATCACCTTTTTACAGCCCTGTAGAATAAATCTGCTACCTTTCCTTTCCAGAACATGTTAAAAGCTGGGTAGTATATTACTCAAGGCAGTGAAGGCTTATGGTGTTTGAGTAATGAACATGAAAAGTGGATTTTTAATAGGCATAGTATGGAACATTGGTTAAAATGTGTTGTAAGACATTTTCAATCGTCAGAGACAGTGCTAGATCATACGACTTTTCAGACTAACAAATAAAATTGAGGGAATATACAAAAGATTAAATAAAACAGTTGTAACTGCATTAAAAAAACATTTTACTAAAGTGATGAAGAATGCATGGAATAGACTAGCAGTACATATAGGCAAGGTGCCTATATGCCTATACAAGAGGCATAGTGTCTTTAGCTACCACACCAGAGAATATGGGATGGATGAAATAGCTTTTGTCATGTTTAACTGCTAAGTTATTGCATTTTTGTTGGATTTTATATGTCATGTGCTGTATATGCCCCAGATACATTGGTATCTTTTTGTTGCAACAGTATAACTGTTTTCCATATCTGCTAACTTTGTTGTTTGTAGCCTTTGCCAGTGATATTTAGTCCTGTGTAATTTCTTTGCTGTTCTTCCAAAAACATTCATCAAAATAATCTGCACATCTATGTACGTAGGCAAATTCCAACATATATATATATATATATATATATATATATATATATATATATATATATATGTGTGTGTGTGTGTGTGTGTACAACTTCCTTCTACCACTGAAACTGCATTACTAACTTGGTTATTTTGATGCATACATTTGATACAGAATGGAGAGTTCCCACACCCTATGTTGTAATGATATAAATCTAACAGATTAAAGCTGCTATTATGCTAACCTCCTTAAGACTTCAGGATATGCCTCACTGTGGAATGAATGTTGCTTTTCTACTTATGCAAAATAAACCATTCTCTATAAAAAAAAAAAAAAAAAGTGTGGATTAATATTGACTTGGTCTCTATGGCAAACCTTCATTTATTTTTTTTTACTTGGCTTACATCAATAATGTTTTAACCTTGGGCTATTTCCAACATCTTCCTGATACTCTTGTCATATCAAATATACAAACATGATACTGTTGGATTACCTGCCGAGCAGTACAGGGAATAACATGGCACACAGCCTAATACGAAATAGTTATAAAAACTCTGCTATCCACCCATGCATTAACACTGCCACAAAGTTACAATATAGGCATAAGAACTACTGTGTTGCAGTTCACATAAGCATATTATATTAACTATGAAATGAAAAAAAAATTGTCAATAACTACCCCATACGTGGCAAATTAAACTGTAATTTAAATAATGTTTACTTGTATAATCCAAAATAAAAAAAAGGTGAATACTCCATGGCAATCGAAGTAAGCCAGGAGGATTGTCAACTCCTTGTCAAAGAGAACGGATCAGGGAACATTTATATGCCATCAACAGAGAGAATGAATGCAATGCTCTAGCTAATCATGTTTTACAAAATGACACGACACATACTTTTGGGCTCATGGTTTTAGAATTTATATATGCCACAGAAAGATTAGGGAACATTAGTAACTATGCTGAAAAGGAGGGAGCTAGATGGATGATTAGGCTATCTGCAGATAAAGGGCATGGCTTGAATGATAGGTTTACACTGAAGCCATTTCTTTTAGATAAACCTCTGAGAAATTAAATTACTTATGATATCTTGATGGTATAGGTATCATGCAGTTTTAATGTACACACATTTGAATGCATATGTTTTTATTTATATGCATGTTTTATATATATTCATATGCACTTTTTAGTTTTAGATCTATTTTTATTTCCATTTTTTATAATAATTGTTATTCATTCAAGGGTGACATATCTGAAGGTCTCTATGACTATGTGTTTCCAACTGCATACAAGCTATATACCTTTAAGGATATAGCCTTATTTTATCAGGTGTCTGATATGAGATGTTTCATTGGTTTACTTTGTAAGTAGTGTGGTATTTAAGTGATTTTGAATGTTGGTTTTTATTTTAAGTCTGATGAAGCTTCCAGAGAGATGTGAAAGTGCTTACTTTTTTCAATAAAGAAGTTCTTTTCATATACATTTGTGGATTTATAGTCATATGAGTTGACAATCCTCCTGGCTTACTTCGATTGTCATGGAGTATTCACCTTTTTTATTTTGGATTTGCTTCAGTCTTTTGTTAGGTGATACCTTACCCTGAGGTGTGGTTCTGGATATTCTTTACTTGTATAATGAATATGTATGTATGCATGCATGTAACTATAATATATATATTTTTTTTTGAAACAAGACTACCAACAAGTCATAGCAAGTATTGATGAACATCTTGACACTGTCTCCAAGTAGAAGTATTTCAAGCATTACTAAGTAATCAAGTGCCATTCCTTGACAATGTATAAAAAAAAATCACAAAGATTACATTATATATATATTGCATGTACACAGTGACAGAAAGAGAAAATAAGACTATGTAGTCAAGTGCATTTACCATTCTAACTCCCCACCATCCTCACCTTTCAACTCACCCTTTCTCCATTTCTTCCACATTCTCAGGAATGCCTCTGTGAATTCCCTTTCCATCTTCCATTCAAGTAATGTATTCCATGGTCCTGCCTGTGGATAAATTATTTCGGATCTCCAGGGAGTAGTTAGACCCTACAATCTTCTACGTGTGCCCCATCTGCCTCCTCAATCCTTCCTGTTCATTGTGATCCCTTTACATTTCTCTGACATGATGTTGTGTGCCCACAGTATTTTTCTTGTCTTAATACAGCATCATATATTCAAAGTAATTACAAGGCAGGTAAGTCATGAGACCATTTGCACCTTGTTGATACCCACCGTCTTGGATGTACCTCCCACTTCTAGAACAGCAAAACAGTAACACAGAAATGAATTTTCAAATGCCCATCCGTCAATCAAGGTTTGCCTTATAGGATGACAGTGCATTATTCTGATAACTTTTAAGGGCATTTTATGCCAGAGATGGAGTAAACATTTGGTAAACAATCTGTCCCTTCAAAATGCTTTATTTGCATGTTGGCAGAGATGTGCTTCTTTCTTCAACAGTTAACCAGATTAAAATGCTGATCAGACTGGATTATTTTCAGGTTCAGACAAGGGAAAACAGAAGTAAGAATAAACATCTGAATTGTATTAACAGTACATTCCTTACTTCTAATGTTTGTACAGCTGTTTGCCTTGCAGATATTCAAGGGATCAAGGAGGGTTCAGTTCTAATTGGCATATAATGCAAAACTCAGACCTCCATGTAACAGTCTATAAGAGAATGAATATAGAGTTAGAGCTTCAAGACTGCCTTTGTAGCCAATGGTCTTCAGATCAGTAATCTTTAGTTATTTACCTCAGGGACCATTCTAGCTGTGTGATGTGCCTGAATAGGTATATACATCAAAGGAGGCAGAGTACAGAGGGATGGTAACTTATTTTAGCCTGGATGACATGCATTTAGATATCTTTTGTGCTAAATATGAAGGATTTCCTAACATCAAATGTTACTTGGAAGTCAAAGGAGGAGGAGTTGTCTACCAATGTGCCAAGATCCCTGACAACCATATCAGTTTGGAGCGTGTCATTGGCTTTACTGTAAGGTGAGGACAAGAGCTTTTTACTAAATGCACCAATGCTGCACTTTTTGTATTTAATTTTAACCTCTTTTCAATACACCAGTGGTTTGTAAGAATTAGATCTCCCTGCAGTAATACTGTATCAAGGAGTGATTGGGACAATAATACCCAACCTGCAATGATTGGCAAACTTAGTTAGCTATAGGTCTGGGTTTATGGCTCGGATGTTGTTGAAGTATATGCCAAAAAGGAGGGGTCTCAGTACTTAGTTCTTCTGATCTCACATGAGTACAGTGCTAATTAAACTAGTCTCTAATCACATCAACTTAATTTAACTATCTTTGTACAGCCTTCTCAAAGGCATACAATAATAAAGGCATGTCACGATGAACACAAGGTAGACTGGAAAGAGATTTGTTCTATTTCCCCTGAAGATACATACCATCATTCTGTTTGTTGCAGTCACTGCACTTTGTTGCTGCTGGGCCAGTCCAGATATAATCTACACATCCAGATTCTTTCCTATTTTGTTACAGTCATCTATTTAGCTCCCCATTTGATGTATTTTCACCAGTGTTGCTATGTACCAACTGCATTGTTTTACATCTGTTTGCACCCACTCTCAACAGCTATCTTTCTGTCACTTAACATTCTAAAATCCTTGTTTAGACTCAACCCTCCAATCCAGTTGTCCACTGCTGCACCTAACTTAATATAACCAGAACAGATCTGATCTACTCTGTTTCCTTAGATATTCTTGAAACAACCCAGTGAAAAGTATTGGACCCACTAATGACACTTGTCACTTTCCATATAGCAGTATTATCCCTTTCATCCCAACCCTCTTTATCCTACCTTTCAATGATGAAGCATTCCAGTTCCACACTATTGGTCCTATACTCCAACCTCTCCTGTTTTCTTAATAGCAGCCTGTGTAGGGCCAAGTCATAGTCCTTGCTAAAATCCAAGGATACTGCATCTACTGTATTTCCCTGAAATGTTCTCCCATGACCCAGTCAAAAAACTAGATAAGCCCTGAATTATAGCTTTTTCTTGTGAAACCCCCTTTACTGACTGCTGTCCTGTAAAAGTGCAGCCAGCCTTCCTCTCAGGACTTTCTCCATGATCTTATGTGCCACTGCTGTTAGATTAAAAGGCATAGAGTCTCCCAGTTTTTTCCTGCTCTCGTTGTTGTAAAAGGGTGCCATACTTCCTGTCCCCCAGTAATTGGCACATTCTTGCACTGGTTATTGAACTGCTGATGATCACTATCAGGGGTTACATCAGAAAATACAGTGGCCAGTCTAGGGGGGAAGTGAAATGAAACTGATAGCCCAAGAAAAAGGTCTGGGCATAGTAATGTCATCAGTGAACAAACAGAGTGAAAGAATGAAGCCAAAATCCACAGGCTGTATGTATGCAGCCTGAGGGGAATACACTTCCTAAAACAAGGAGATAATTCTCCCACTATAATGGACAGTTGGTCAGACCACATTTGTAGTAATACATGCAGATCTGGAGACAATACAATAAGTGGATGTTAACCTTACTGGAAAGATTGCAAAGGAAGATGATGAAAAAGCAGTAGGAGTCTGGCAATTGATGCAGAGGATTAAGGCTGTGAGCTGTAGTACCTGTGGTACAGGGTTTGACTCCCTCAGCCCATATTTGCATACTGTGTGACCTTGAGCAAGTCACTTAACCAGACATTGCTGCCAGGTCACCCCTGAAAAGGGTGCATGTCCAGTGGGTCTACCTGGTTAACAAACAGGTATTATTCTCCACCCTCCTACCTATCGGTGTCTTTTCACTGATCTCACCATTTTGCCCTGCCCATCTCCCAACATGACAAACTCTCTGATTTACTCTGTGAAGAATGAAGCAAAGTATTCATGCAGTACCTCTATGTCATCTCAGTCTTTGATTTCTTTTCCACCTTAACCCAGATGGATAAGGTCTGTTCTTTCCTTCCTCTCATCTGATATCTGTATAAAACAGGCTTTGTTCCCTTTCCTGATCCCTTCTGCTAACATCACTTTATCTTATACCTTTGCTGCCTTCACTTCCTTTGTTGGCCTTTTGCTGGTATCCTTTTTTTTCCTTCTCCATATTCCCTTCTCCTCATCTTCACCTTTTAGTCTCTATCTTTGGCCATAATCACTAGAATAATATTTCTGTGTAACTACTTCTCCTTCTTTTCTCTTTTCACCTATATTCACAGCCCTGAATACTCTATCCCATACCCAATTGCAGTTATTTGCTCCCCCAATTTGCTTTGTGTATAAAATTATTTTTGGCACTCTCCCCAGCTTATCATAATCCATGGTCCTAAAATCCACACCAACATTTATTTAATTTCTTTGGTAACTGAGCTGCTCTGAACACCAGGACTGTTTTAATCCATTGCCCAGGTCAGACAACAAACAAATAGGTTCAAAAGTGTATGCTAGGTTAATGACCACTGGAGCCCTTTGTAAGACTAGCCATGGCATCACAAATGTATCCTAGAAGGTTTTTTGTTTTTTTTTAGCCTTAGAAGTTATTTTAAGGAGTATATGTAAGCTAGGGTATGATTTACATACTGCTTCTGTCCATTAGAGATATGGATACTAGACCTGGGGTGAATTTCCAATTTCCCATCCACTGGTCCAAGTTACACTTGAATAGGGTTAGGGAAAAACTGTCTCACATGGATGGGCAGACTGCTCTAGAGGACAGGAAATCTCTGAGACACACACCTGTCCCTCTAACTTGTCCAATTTATGTCACAAACAAGGTTAAAGTCCAGGTGCAAATGGTTTTGTGAATAGGCAAAAGTCCGTCAGTCCAGGATCCAAGGATGCCTTTTACGCCAGGCATAGACTGGCTCTCAACATTCTATAGGAAACCAAGTACAGAGACTGGGCTTTGAGGTAATTTGCATAGGACATGGTGTTTACATCCTGCATTCTTTTTGTGAGGATCTCTGTGGATGTTCCAGTTGTTGCATATGCCTTGCCACTACATATGAAAGGGAATGTTGTACTCTGTGAGATGTCTAATGAGGACCAAATATGGAGAAATTATGACCTCCTTGGACCTAGATGCCATTCCCTTGCTTACAGGTTGAGCAACACAGAATGATTTCTTTACCACCTTAGGTTAAAACACCACGTCCACTTAAACTTTAAAAACACAAGGAGGAAGTCAGAGATCCACACAAAAATCCTTTAATTGAGCACTTTCGTCTCTCATTAGGAACTTCATCAGAATGATCCTTTACAAGCAACCCCACCCTTAATTACACAATTCAATTACTGTGAAAATGACATCATTTCCTTTTAAAAAAGAAGGTAAAAATATATACAGGTATGAATCATATTATAATGTGAAACTTTGCACCATCCATGACACTATCTAAAAACCATGAAATATATATATATATATATATATATATATATATATATATATATATATGGTTCTAGGTTACAACATCGACAACCGAAATAACCGACAACAAATAAACCGACACCTCAACGCCGACAACACACAAAATCGACAACTGAAAAAGCCGGAAATGTTATAGCAGCATTTCCCTTCAATTACGCTACCACATTGAACTATTTCTCCTCCGTTACCTTCCACATGGTAGCATGCTTGCCTACTTTCAGATAGTACAATTTGCATGACACGTATATACTTGTTATACTGAAGTGACACTCTAACTATATTATTGTAGTTATTTCGACATTCTCTGCTATCCAAATCCTTCATTGTCGATGAAGTCAGATTTCGGTATTTTCATTCCACTGACATTTCTGTCGGTTATTTAGGTTGTCTATGTTGTAACCTAGAACTATATATATATATATATATATATATATATATATATATATATATATATATATAAACATGTAAATATATGTCTGTATAAATGAATCTCAATAAATATATGTGTACATTTCTTTTAAGGTTAGTATAAATAAAATTCTGCTTTAAGCCTTAAAATTGAGTTAACTGTGATAGCACTATTGAGTCCAGGATACTCTGAAGCATTAGTTCTCATTTGCCTTCTCAATTCCTTCAGCTCGAAGTAATCATTTAAAGGACCCCCCTCTATCCCCTAAATTTACTTGATCTATAACAGTAAACAAATTTGTGACCATCATGTGCAGCAACATGTGCTGCAAGGGCATTTTTCATGTCTTTCTTACCTGTATCATAATTATGCTGGTAAATTTGGGTTCTAAGGGCATTGATAGTCTTCCTTATGTAAAAACAAGGGCATAGGGAACATAGTGCCAAATATATAACAGCCTTGCTGCTACATGAATATTTTTTTAGGGAATATTTCCCATAGTAAGGTATATGCACTTCTTTTCCGTCCTGAATACTCATATTGTAGGCAAAATCCACATTTGATCATACACCCCTCCCCCATTCTCATTCTTGTTAATTTCAATATTATTTTTGAGGCTTGAATCTTTCTTATATATTATCCTGGGTGATGTACCCACTAATTACAAATGTTCTTGGTTAGCCCTAAATATGTTCCAACTATGTGTTAAAATCTTTTTAATATCATAGAATTGATTATTAATCTTAAAAATAGCTGATTTCCCAAAAGTATTCAGATCCTTTTGTCTGCCTGTATCTTCCATTACTTGATCTTTTCCTAATAGGGGCACAAAATATCCTCTTTCCCTTTACTTCAGTCAAGATATTATCTACAAATGCTACAGGGTATTCTTTCCTTATCAACATATTCTTAAGTACATTCAGTTGTCTTATAAACTCCTCATTCTCCAATACCATTCTAGCTATCTGTACCCCCTGTCCTTTAACTAAGGATTTCTTTTGATAAATAGGGTGGCAGCTATTGTACTGTAGGAGGGTACTGGAATATGTTGGTTTTCGGAATATGTTGGACATAAATTTAGTGTCTCTATTTTTCTGAATACTGATATCTAAATAATTGACTTTACTTACATTGCTAATAAATTCTAAAAAAATCAGTACTTTTACTGATAAATTCCAAGAAATGATTTAATTCATATTCAGTATTTTTCCACAAAACAATGTCGTCCAAAAAACAACCATAGAATGTCCAACTTTCACTGAAAGTGCTTTTAAGAACAATTTGTTTCTCCCAAAAAGCCAACACAATGTTGGCAAAAACGGGAGCACATGTCACACCCCCATTGCTACTCCCATACATTGTCTGAAACATTGTTCTTCAAAGGTAATTATATTAGTTTCTAAAACCAATTCCATTAATGTTTTATAGTTAAATACCTTCATGCCTGAGGTTGGAATATTGGCATAGAAAGGAATAAAAGCACTCGATACCTATGTCATGGGGAATTATGGAAAATGGTAATGTTCGTTTTTCACATTAAAGCTGGTGTTCCTCCTGGCTTTGGATCTGGTTATTTCACTGGTTTTATATCCTGTGATGTCACTATTGTTCAAATGCCGGTTCATATGACTGGGTTGGTTACACCGGCTTTTTCTTTTTGGGCTGAAAAGCTTTGTGTATTTTGTTTTATACTCAGCTGAGCTGAATAGCTCTTAAGAACTTAACTTTTTGTGAGTAGAGCATTTTCAAGGATCTTGATGGAGTGGTTAATAGCTCAATATACGGAACTGTCTCGACAAATTATTTCCTTGCTGCAAACAAATGGTTCGAGTAACGTATGCGATAACAGCAACGTTACTATTACTAGTTCTCAAGCTGAATTGCTGACGTTACATACGCCACCAGGCTCCAGCAGTTTTAGTACAAGGATTGCGGGCAGAGTGATTAATGGAGAGGCGGCAAGGTTGGAAAGACATGTGAGCCAGGAACCAGCATTGGCATCAGCACTACCCGACTTGGAGACATTATTAGCTCCTCTTATTGAATAATGGGCCAACCTTGGAGCAAAGTACGGGCTTTGGGAACTTTAATTCCTAGCTACAACTCTTCGAGAAGTTAACCAAGAAATTAAAATCACTGCAAATGGATAATGCCTTTTTAGACTGTTCAATTGAATTAAACCAGGTGCTGAGGGGGCTTAGAGTGTTCAAACTACCCATGGGTATACAGGAAACCATAGAAGCATTCCAAGACTTGTTGGTGCTCTTTGATAAACAGGTATGGATTTAATGTGGATAATTATCTGTGACAATACTGTCAAACTAAGTTAAAAACTGAACTGTTAATCTTAAAACAAAGTATTTTCAATGATTTGTTATATGAGAGAAACAAGGCACGTTTTGAAAAAATCTTAACAGATGTGGTCAAATTTGTCAAACTTGGGTTGGAGAGAAAGCAAAAGAAAATTATTAGAGATGCACTTGAATACAAAGAAAAGAGAGCCTACCCTTCTAAAAGAAGGGGAGAGAATACGGGTAGAGACAGTTTGAATAATGAGACAATTAGAGTTCCCAATGAGGAGCTGGAGGTTGTGCAAATGGACATGTGAAAAAACACTGTCACTTTTTAGACAATCCACCCCCACTAAGGCACTCAGACTGGTTAAGGAACGGGGCACAATATCAGAACTATGCAGATACAAGACCCCCGACAGGACAGAATTATCAACAAAGGGGGAGATGGGGGGTCCATCCCAAGTGCGATACAACCAGTGGCACAACCATCAGCAGAATTACAATTAGACTCTTGTCCAATTTTTTACTCACACGTGAGGAGTGTGTGTTGAGCAGATGGAAAGAGTACTTTGAGGGGATGATGAATGAAGAGAATGAGAGGGAGAGAAGGTTAGATGATGTGCGGATAGTGAATCATGAAGTACAGTGGATTAGCAAGGAGGAAGTGGAGTTTTTAACTAGATTGTTTAATGAAATTTTGGAAAGTGAGAGCATGCTGATTTTTAAGAATAATGGTGATGTGCAGAGCTGTAGTAACTATAGAGGGATTAAACTGATCAGTCACAGCATGAAGTTATGGGAAAGAGTAGTGGAAGCTAGGTTAAGAAGGGAGGTGATCAGCAGTATGGTTTCCTACCAGGAAAGAGCACTACAGATGCAATGTTTGCTCTGAGAGTATTGATGGAGAAGTACAGAGAAGGTCAGAAGGAGTTGCATTGTGTCTTTGTGGACTTAGAGAAAGCATATGACAGAGTGCCTAGAGAGGAGTTGTGATATTGTATGAGGAAGTCGGGAGTGACAGAGAAGTATGTAAGAGTGGCACAGGATATGTACGAGGGTAGTGTGACAGCAGTGAGGTCTGCAGTGGGAGTGACGGATGCATTTAGGTTGGACATGGGATTACATCAAGGATCAGCTCTGAGCCCTTTCTTATTTGCAATGGTGATGGACAGGTTGAGAGACGAGATCAGACAGGAGTCCCCATGGACTATGATGTTTGCAGATGACATTGTGATCTGTAATGAGAGTAGGGAACAGGTGGAGGAGACCCTGGAGAGGTGGAGATATGCTCTAGAGAGAAGAGGATTAAAGGTCAGCAGGATTAAGACAGAATATGTGTGTGTGAAAGAGGCAGGATAGAAGAATGGTGAAGATGCAGGGAGTAGAGGTGGCAAAGGTGGTTGAGTTTAAATACTTAGGATCAACAGTTCAGCGTAATGGTGAGTGTGGAAGAGAGGTGAAGAAGAGAGTACAGGCAGGATGAAGTGGGTGGAGAAGTGTGTCAGGAGTGATTTGTGACAGAAGAGTACCAGTAAGAGTGAAAGGAAAGGTGTACAAGAGGGTAGTGAGACCAGCTATGTTATATGGGTTGGAGACGGTGGCACTGACAAAAAGGCAGGAGTCAGAGCTTGACGTGGCAGAGTTGAAGATGTTAAGATTTGCACTGGGTATGACGAGGATGGACAGGATTAGGAATAAGTATATTAGAGGGTCAGTTCAGGTTGGAAGGTTTGGAGACAAAGCCAGAGAGGCAAGACTATGTTGGTCTGGACATGTGCTGAGGAGGGATGCTGAGTATATTGGGAAAATGATGCTAAGGATGAAGCTGCCAGGTAACAGGAAAAGAGGAAGGCCTAAGATAAGGTTTATGGATGTGGTGAGAGAGGACATGCAGGCAGATGGTGTGACAGAGCAAGATGCAGAGGACAGGAAGAAATGGAAAAAGTTGATCCGCTGTGGCGACCCCTAACGGGAGCAGCCGAAAGAAGAAGATGATGCAGATGGATGTGTCCATGTTCGAGATGTTTTCTTGCAACAATAATTGTTTTGAGGTTGATGAACACAATGATATTGACAGTACAAGTATTGTAAAGAATTGTAAGCAACAGGGTGATAACGATTTTAAGATTTATAATTACTCAGACCTCAAGATCACTGAATATCATGCTAGCCTTTTTAAAAGGGGATTCTATTTTATTCCCACTTTTAGGTATGAAATAGGTAGACTGCTTATTAATCTGAGATTATATTGTAGGCTTCTTAATTTAAGGTTATTTTTTGGTAATAATCCTGCTCCAGATTACAACTATTTGAGTTTCAAGAGAAGTAGTGTTTATTCCACCATATAATCCTGCCGTTATGGTGTCTGAGCGCCTTTGTGGAACACAGATACGAAGATGTGTAAAACATGAAACATTGTCTAACAGAAATTTAACTACAGCAGAACAGTTCTGTTTGAGAGAACCAACACACAGTAACCAATATAGGGTTATAAAACCAGACAGGGGGGGGGGGGTCTGTCATTATGTCAAATTCTGACTATGCGTGCAGAATGCAATTATTATTAAATTAGGCAGAAACCTATGAAATGGTTTCTAAATTTGATGTACAAAGGGCCTATACTAAAATTGACTGGCAGCTGTATGAATTTATGTGTGAGGGGATTATTTCTCACGATGAATTTAATTATCTTTCAGTGGAACATCCTATCCCTCTATTTTTGGGATTCCCAAAATTCATAAGAATGTTAATTTTCCACCGTTTAGGCCTATTGTTGCAGCTAGGGTCTCAAAAACGGAGCCCCTTGCATCATACATAGACATTACTTGTAAAAACATACTGGATAAATTACCATATATTTTAAAAGAAGAAAACAAACAAATCCTACCAAGTGAAGCACCTTCAAAAGCAAAATTAATGTAGATCTTATGGAAGAATTTTGGTTTGTTACAGTTGATGTCATTAGTTTGTTTTACGTTTATCACAAACTGGGATAGAATTGTTTAGTAGTAGTTTGGCTAAATACAGTGAATTACATCAAGTAAAGAAGCCTGCTGGTAGAATTAATGGAACTTAATTGTATTCTGTTTATATATTTTAAAAGATTCATGGCATTGCCTGGACTGTACAAGGAAAATTAATGTAGATCTTATGGAAGAATTTTGGTTTGTTACAGTTGATGTCATTAGTTTGTTTTCGGTGATCCCCACCAAACTGGGATAGAATTGTTTAGTAGTAGTTTGGCTAAATACAGTGAATTACATCAAGTAAAGAGAAGCCTGCTGGTAGAATTAATGGAAATTGTATTACTTAATTGTATTCTGTTTGATGGTGAATATTATAAACAGATGATTGGGGTTGCAGTGGGAGCCAGGTGTGCACCCATTTATGCCAACCTGGTGTTGGCTGAATGGGAACAGAATTTTTTGTTTAAATCAGAGTATACATCCAAAATTATGACTTATTTAAGATATTTGGATGATATACTTATTTTATGGAAGGGCAGGGGTCATTTCCAAAACTCCTTCATCTTCCTCTCTTAAAACCTAGTTGCCTCATGGGTTTGGCATCTTTTCAGGCTTGTTGGCTGTTGGTGAAGCACCCACCAAGAGGAGAAAATGCTGAGAGAAGAAGGGAGCCACTTTTGAGATTTTAAGTATTTTTCTCTGTTTATTTGCTAAGTTTTTCTGCATAGTTGCCTAGTTTGAGCATTTTCTGGCTTGTTAAACTTGATTTCTGCATTAGTAGCTGTATTTAGAGCACAACCAAAAGCTGTTTACTGAATTTCCTGTTTGCACTTAATTTTAAAATCGTTTTTCTCAAAACTTGCATATTTTCTGTCTTTGACCTAGCACTCTTGTGTGGGGTCATTTACTGCACTGTTATAACTTGATATTACTTGTGAACCTCTGCTATCTCTGAAAAAAAAAAAACAAAAAAAAAAATTTTGCTTTTTTCCCACTTTTCTGAGATTTAAAAAAGTTCAGTTACAGGCTTGCTGTTCTTGAACTGTTTGTAAGTTTCTGTGAGGCCATTTTTGCTTAGGCTAAAGGAAAGTCTCTCTGTTGATCAGTGGCAGTGAAAAACATTGAGCAGCTTCCCTGCCCCCCGTGGGAGTGGTTACTGACTTGAAACTGTAGTTTTATTGACCAGCAGGGGTCATTTCCAAAACTCCTTCATCTTCCTCTCTTAAAACCTAGTTGCCTCATGGGTTTGGCATCTTTTCAGGCTCATTGGCTGTTGGTGAAGTACCCACCAAGAGGAGAAAATGCTGAGAGAAGAAGGGAGCCACTTTTGAGATTTTAAGTATTTTTTCTCTGTTTATTTGCTAAGTTTTTCTGCATAGTTGCCTAGTTTGAGCATTTTCTGGCTTGTTAAACTTGATTTCTGCATTAGTAGCTGTATTTAGAGCACAACCAAAAGCTGTTTACTGAATTTCCTGTTTGTACTTAATTTTAAAATCGTTTTTTTTTCTCAAAACTTGCATATTTTCTGTCTTTGACCTAGCACTCTTGTGTGGGGTCATTTACTGCACTGTTATAACTTGATATTACTTGTGAACCTCTGCTATCTCTGAAAAAACAAAAACAAAAAAAAAATCTTGCTTTTTTCCCACTTTTCTGAGATTTAAAAAAGTTCAGTTACAGGCTTGCTGTTCCTGAACTGTTTGTAAGTTTCTGTGAGGCCATTTTTGCTTGGGCTAAAGGAAAGTCTCTCTGTTGATCAGTGGCAGTGAAAAACATTGAGCAGCTTCTCTGCCCCCCGTGGGAGTGGTTACTGACTTGAAACTGTAGTTTTATTGACCAGCAGGGGTCATTTCCAAAACTCCTTCATCTTCCTCTCTTAAAACCTAGTTGCCTCATGGTTTTGGCATCTTTTCAGGCTTGTTGGCTGTTGGTGAAGCACCCACCAAGAGGAGAAAACGCTGAGAGAAGAAGGGAGCCACTTTTGAGATTTTAAGTATTTTTCTCTGTTTATTTGCTAAGTTTTTCTGCATAGTTGCCTAATTTGAGCATTTTCTGGCTTGTTAAACTTGATTTCTGCATTAGTAGCTGTATTTAGAGCACAACCAAAAGCTGTTTACTGAATTTCCTGTTTGCACTTAATTTTAAAATCGTTTTTTCTCAAAACTTGCATATTTTCTGTCTTTGACCTAGCACTCTTGTGTGGGGTCATTTACTGCACTGTTATAACTTGATATTCCTTTTGAACCTCTGCTATCTCTGAAAAAACAAAAACAAAAAAAAAATCTTGCTTTTTCCCACTTTTCTGAGATTTAAAAAAGTTCAGTTACAGGCTTGCTGTTCTTGAACTGTTTGTAAGTTTCTGTGAGGCCATTTTTGCTTGGGCTAAAGGAAAGTCTCTCTGTTGATCAGTGGCAGTGAAAAACATTGAGCAGCTTCCCTGCCCCCGTGGGAGTGGTTACTGACTTGAAACTGTAGTTTTATTGGCCGTATTGGGTCAATTCCTGGCTCTTTCCAGCCCCTGCTATCAAGCACGCTTTAGCGCAGAGTTGCCACTAGAGCAGCATCAGTTTAACAAGGTTAAACTTTTTCTGGCTCCATAAAGTCTGTTCTTAATTTTTTCCCTTAGAACTGCTCTACTAGTAATCTAAACAGTATATCCCTTAACTAAAAAGCGCAGCACTTGTTCCTAAAAAGCTTTTTTGTTTTTTCTCCAAAAAAAAAAAAAAAAAGCTCAGCACTTGTCTTATAAGCATCTTCTTTTCAGGCTTAGCACTTCTGTATTATACAAAGTCCCTCACTAGCGAACCCCCCCCCCCCAGGAGTACCCACTTCCTTACTAAGTCCTCTCTTATTCAGTTACACCCCTAACTTCTTAATTTCTCTAGCATGTCGAAGGGCCAGATGCTGGCGTCCTCTCCTGTCCAGTTGGTGAATCTGGGAATATTGAGGCAATGTTACAATTGCCTCATGTACACAGACAACCCTCTCCTCCTCCCACATAACACAAATACTTGCGAGAGATGCAGCTATTTAGCCAAAATGGAGGCTGAGCTCTCTCAACTCAGGACTGGCAAGACCAGACAGGAGGAGAAGGCAACTACACACACCACAAAACCAGTCTCACATAAAGCTATCACAACAATGAATCAAACACATAAACACACAAAGACATACTCAGAGGCTCTGAGCAAAAATTTACCTAAACAGCAGAGGCCTCCAAAGCAGACACTCAAGCAACCGCCACCTCATGACACACCACAGGCAACACATAAACCACAAAATCAGTGTGCAAAGCAGTCACAGCCCTTAAGGCCAAATACAACACCAAACATACTTGTCATAGGTGACTCCATAGTCAGACACACTGACGTCCCACTCACCAGGCTGAACAAGGAGAGGGTCACAGTAAGCTGCCTATCGGGCGCTAGAATCTGCCACATAACACAAGCACTCGGGTCACTCCACAGCAAGTACAAATATGACACAGTCATTGTCCATGCTGGTGTGAACGACCTGAGACGTACCTCCCTGGACTACATGAAAAGAGACATAGAGGAGCTCTCTGATTATGTAGCCCAGGCAGGTATGACCCTGACCCTGAGCAGCATCCTTCCTTCACCAAGAATGATGCCATAACATAGAGACAAGATGATCAGCTTTAACAATTGGCTTAATTTCTGGTGTCATTCAAAGGGGATCCAGTGTCTGTCTGCCTGGGATGACATGCTTGACAAGCCATGCTGCTTCGCAAGGGACGGCTTGCACCTGTCACCCCTGGGATTCCGGATATTGGCTAAGGCTCTTGCCACCCCATAGTGCCTTTTTAGGCAAGGCTCAAATTCTAAACCTACCACCCTAGAAAACAAAATGGGAAGAAACTAAGGGTAATGCTGCTCAATGCCAGAAGTCTAAATCTCAAAATGCACGCACTCGAGGCCCTTCTCAGTATGGAGAACATTGATGCCTGTGCTGTGACTGAAACCTGGTTCAAGGCTCCTGAGAGCACCCCGGCACTATCAGGTTTTACCTCATATCATGCGTTCTGGCCCCAAAACCCGGACCACACCACAAAAGGAGGGGGTGTATCCATATTCATCAAGGATACCCACACCTCCAGGTTGGTGGCAATGCATGAAGCATCGGAAACCATCCAGGTGCAATTAACCATAGGCAAAACTGCTCTACAATTTGTAGCATGCTACAGGCTACCCTCTCAAACTCAGGAACCCCACACAGCCTTCCTGAAGACACTGGAGGGTATAAATGTATCGCCAAACACCATTATATTGGGTGACTTCAACTACCCGAATATAGACAACATTACTCAAGCCCAAACTTTCTAGCCCAAAGGTTCCTGGAGTTCATAAATTCAAATGCCATGGAACAACTAGTCATCGTTCCCACAAGAGGAGAAAATATACTAGATCTCATCATCACAAACATGGGGACAAAATGCTCCACACTGGAAGTATATCCCTCATTGGTGAGATCAGATCATAAACTAATCTCACTGGATATCCACATCCTGCCCCCACCCCAAACAAAAAAGACCACAGTGAAGAACTTCTCTAAAGCAAACTTCACACTACTCAAGACTGGTGTGGTATCCTTCAAGGCCCCTGAGCCAGTGGAAACCACAACCCAAGCTGCGGAAGCCCTTACAAATGCCTTCTACGAACATCTCCAGGACTGCATGGATCAGGCAATCCTTAATAAAACCAAGACTCTTTCCACCAAGGGCAAACGTCCAGTCTGGTGGACCCCAGCCATAAACAAACTTTACAATAAGAGGAGAAAGCTGTTACATGATAGAGCAAAATCCATAAAAGAGAAGACACCTTTGATCATTATTAGTAAATAAATACGAGCACTCATAAAATCATCCAAGGCCAACTTTGAGAGAAAAATTGCCATAGATTCAAAAGACAATCATAAGGCCTTCTTCAGCTATGTTAGAAACCTGGGTGGAAACTCCCAGATATGCTCAAAATTAGTCCAAAATGATACAAAAATCACTGAACCCACAGACATTGTCAACATACTGGCAGACAGGTTCAGTGCAAACTTCACCCCCTCTCCCCCAAAAGGAGAGATAACTATCCCAGCAGAGTGCAGCCTCCCAGACATCTCCAATGCGCAGGTGAAAGCTGCTCTCTAAAGCTAAAACACAGCATCAATGGGACCGGATGGTGTCCCCGGCTGTGTGCTACACGAACTCAATGAGGAACTAAACCCGCACATAAGGCAGCTGTTTAATCTTAGCCTTACCACAGGATACGTGCCCAAGGAGTGGCGACGGCAACTGTGGTCCCACTCCACAAAGGCGGTGCCTCTACGGACCCTGGTAATTACCGCCCCATAAGCTTAACAAGCCTGGTCTGCAAAGCTATGGAGAGGATCATAATGGAACTCATAAACAAAGACATAGGGGACTTGCAGACATTGGACCCGACCCAGTTTGGCTTTGTCAAGGGCAGATCATGCCTTTTGAACTTGGTCGACTTCTTCGAAACAGTCACCAAGGCCATTGATGAGGGAAAGGCAGTCCATACAGCCTACCTTGACCTTGCAAAGGTTTTCGACACAATACCCCACTCGGGTATTATAGAGAAACTTACCAGCTTAAATGTAAACCCATATGTCACAAGATGGATTGCAAACTGGCTAAAGGACAGTACCCACAGGGTTAGAGTAGCTGGCGCCATGTCAGACTCCAAGCCGGTCACAAGTGGTGTCCCACAGGGCTCAGTCCTTGGCCCCCTGTTGTTTGGCATCTACTTCTCAAAAGTACAGGCAAACATAGGAGGACTATGGCTGACAAAGTTTGCAGATGACTGCAAACTGGGAGCCATAGTGGAAAGTACATCGGACACAGATATTCTTCAGAGGGGTCTCACGGAAACTGATAGCTGGTGCCAGAGCCATGGCCTGAAGTTAAATGCCAAAAAATGTATAGTCATACCCTTCGGGAAAAACAAGGTAACCCCAAGCTACCATATAGGTGGCAATCCACTAAGCACAGAAGAGGTTATCAGGGACCTGGGGACCCAGGTTGACAGTGGCCTTTCTTTGACACTCACATTGCTAAAGTGGTTAGAGAAACCTTCTACATTGCCCACCTGATCATGAAGGGATTCACATCCAGATCAAGTGAGGTCATTGTTCCCCTGTACTCTTCACTTATCAGACCAATGATCGAGTACAATGCCCCATTCGGGATGTATCTCACCAGACACCTGCAGCAATTGGAGAGACCCCAAAAGTTCCTCACCAAAAGGATAAAGGGACTCCAAAATCTGTCATATGCTGCCAGACTGAAGAAACTCCAGCTCTATTCAGTCGCATACCATCTGCTCAGAGGTGACCTGTGCCTGACATACAAGGCCATGTCCAACCCGAAATTAATGGACAAGCTCCACCTCAAAAACTCCAAATCTACCAGATCCACTAGAGCAAGTGACTTAAACCTTAGCACGGATATAAATAGGACATGCTGGAGGGATAGATTTGTCACCCAGAGACTCCCTATGTTGTGGAATAAAATCCTGGTCCATGTGAGGCAGAGCACCTCGCTGGCTATGTTCAAGAGAAATCTTGACCGGTGGATGGGAGATCATAGGTTTACCCCGGGAATCATCTCTGTGTCACTGCTGGACAGAGGCACAACAAACTAATGGGCACAGTATTTTTTAACATAAGGGGTGGCGTAAGCCACAAAACTCTGGGCTAGGCTTATGAATGCCTTAGGGCAGATAGCCTAGTATAAACCTATGAACCTTTAAGGATGATCTAGAAGAATTTATTGGCTACCTGAATGAAATAACTGTTTTTCTAAAGTTTACAAGTCACACAGAGAAGGATAAAATTGAGTTTTTGGACATTCTGTTGTATAAAGAAAATGGTCAAATTCATTCAAATATCTTTCGTAAAAAAAATATAGTAATTCTTTTTTACACTATGATAGCTGCCACCTGACTTTCAAAAGAAAAATGTGGTCAAGGGGCAGATGATATGAATATCCAGATTAATAAGTCAAGAAGCTTGTTTTAGGGTTGAAATAAAGTTGATAGACATGTTTAGGAACAGAGGATACCCTTTAGATTTACTAACCAAGTTTAGTAAAGAGATTGAGAAAAGAACTAGTGATTTTAGGCCTATTCTTTTGGACAATAGTAGAAGTCACAGTAAAGTAAATGTTTATGATAACAATAACCCCAGTCAGAATTATTGTTCTGGTATGGTTATGGAGTTTAATACCACAGGAATAAAAGTTAAGAATATTATACACACTGTATGGGAGTGTGTTTTCACTCAAGATCTAAGACATACTAGGTCCTGTTCCAGGGTTTATTAATAGCAGAGGCTTAAACTTGAAAGATTTGTTAGAAAACAGCTCTGGGACTATGGGAGATAACTTCACAGATGGGTAAATGCGGTACATGTAGTGTATGTAAATTTATTACCGACGGTCCCTATGTGCAGATTCACAGTTACAAAATAACATTAAAATGTCCAGGACACTAACTGCAACACAAGCATGGTAATGTATGTGGCCACATGCTTATCATGTACGGCATTTTACATGGGGATGACTACAAGGAAATTAAGACTCCGTATATTGGAGCACAATATGGACATAAAAAATCTATGAATGCCCTATTTAATCACAGCAAACATTGTATTAACTTTAAAAAGTTTTTATTTTTTATCATTGATAGGCTGCCTAAGAGAGATTTTGGTGGGGATCTTAAAACTTTGTTGGAAGTAAGAGAATGTTTATGGCAGTTGCATCTGGATGCATCACATGCGCCGGCATCAATGACAATATTTCTACAGCTTGTGTATTGAAGTATAAATCTCAGTTTATATAATGTATAATTATTTATTTTATTACATGTGGTTATTAATTTTCAAAAAGTACCCGCGGTGGTGGTGCTGCGGTAGTGTTGTCGCCTCACAGTAAGATGCTGTCCGGTTCGATCTCAGCTGCGTCTTCTGCGTGGAGACATGCGTGAATGGGCGTACCTTCGTTAAAGGTTGTGCGTCAGGCCTGGCAAGCCGGTACGTAAAAATCAACTGCCAATCATTAGCGGACCGGAGTTCCGCTGTGGCGACCCCTAACCGGGAAAAGCCAAAAGACACAAACAAACTATTTGTTTTACTAATGCCATATAGGTATTTATATTTAATTTTATACAATGTTTGATACATATTTTTTAAAGTTTATAATTGCAGCAAAATTGTAAATGCATTTTATGCATTGCTTGCTAGGGCTGACTGAGTTTGGTTGCTTGAGGGTTAATTTTTGTATGTATTAAAGTTGTATTTATGTGATTAATTGCTATTTAAGAGATAATTGTTCTGTTTTGCACCAACTCTGATGAAGCCCAATTGTGGGTGAAAGTGCTTATTCAGTTTGTTCTTTTTTTTCACATTAAAGCTGGTGTTCCTCCTGGCTTCAGATCTGGTTATTTTATTGGTTTTATATCCTGTTATGTCACTACAGCTCAATTTTATTTAAAGCAAGCTTAAAAGAAATGTACACATATATTTGAGATTCCTTTATATGGACATATATTTCCATGGTTTTTATATATATTTTTCATGTTTTTTAGATCGTGTCATGGATGGTGCAGTTTCACATTATAATATGGTTCATACCCGTATATATTTTTTATGTTCTTTTTTAAAAGGAAATGTCATTTTCACAGTAACTGAATTGTATATACAAGGCTGGGGTTGCTTGTAAAGGATCATTCTGGTGAAGTTTCTAATGAGAGATGAAAGCGCTCAATTAAAGGATTTTTGTGTGGCTCTCTGACTTCCTCCTTGTGTTTTTACTACCTTAGGTTATAATGCAAAACACATGCTGCAATGTATATAAACATAACACACACAGGTATACCATGCAGAATATCACAGGAGTTAAACAGTGAGACACATTTCACATATACTAATCCCACTAAAATATATGTGGGACCAAAAATGTGATGCCCTTAATTGAAATTAACCAGAGTCAACCAAGTCCAAAAATGACCAACCCTCCATCTGAAAATGACTACAAACTCATCTTAATTCTTCCCGTATTCAGTAAGACTCTTGAAAAAAACTTTTACATCCACTTAACATCTTGCTTGTAGACCTAGAGGATAATATCTTCACTATAACATGGATTGTTACAAGTATCATGACCACCCTTTTCTATGCTTAATGATGACATTCTGCTCAACAGGGACAAAAGACATCTATAACAGGTGCAGTCTTTGTTGATTTGGCTAAGGCTTTTGACTCAGCTGACAAATCTCCCCTTTTTAATTATCTTATCTCAGCTAGCACCAGCCCCCAAGACAATATCTGATTTAAAAAAACTTCCAGGATGAAAGACCTTTCAAAGTCCAAATGGGTTCCTTCTACTCACCAACTGCTGCCATTACCAAGGGAGTACCACAAGGGTCTCTACCGTTTTCCATTCTATTCTCCCTCTTTGTGAACAACCTACCTTACAGGTTCACAGGTGCATATTAAACTAACAACCACATGGACCTTTTTAAGCCTAGCCATGCATCCCAAATGTATCTGAAAAGTTTTAGTACCCTAAGGTGATTTTAAGGGCATATATATTTATGCTAAGGCTTGGGGGGGGGGGGTCAAGCATTTACAAGCTGACTATCACAGATATAACTGCCAGACTAGGTATGAATTTCTGATTCCCCATCCACTGGTTCAAGTTATGCTTGAATTGGGTTAGGGAAGAATGACATGTTGCACATATGCAGAAAATCCATCAGAGTGGGATACAAAGATGCCTTGTATGCCAGGAATAGATTACCCCTCAATAGTCTGTATGGGAGAGAGTAGGGTTGCCAGCAGTCCAGAGTTAAGGGACACTGTCACTGACAATGAAGGGCACAAGAATATGTTTGATTGTGCACAGTAATATTGTACAACAATCCCCTCGAGGGGAGGTTAAATGCACACTTCTTTTCTTCATGCATTTTGCTTTCACATACATATGCAGAATTCTTGACATGAAAAGTAGGCAACTTTAGTGTCTGGAGGGTTAGAGCTAAGAGGCAACCTGGATAGGACATACTGTTTATGCCCTGTATTCTTTTGTGAGGAAATGCTGCAGATGTTCCAGTTGTTGCATGTGCCTGGTCAGATACATGCCAAATGGGACACTGTACTCAATGAATAGTCTGATGAGGGCTGCATACCGTGAAAAGAGGACTTCCTTGCACCTAGATGCCATACCCATGCTTATAAGTTGCACAGCATAGAATGGTTTCCTTACTACCATAGAAACATGATGGTCAAATTCCAGGTTACTTGAATACACACGTCTGCAAATCCCTGATTACTGGGTCTGCTAATAAGGGTGTGTTATTAATGAGTTAGTTTTCAGGGGTAGTCAGTTTTGCAAAGGATGCCGTTATGCATTTCTTAGCATTGAGTTTTAGATTGTAGCTCTGGAACCAGCTGTCTTCTCAGCTCTTCTTGGATGATGATATTCTCTTGGTGAGGGATTCTAAGACTGCACTTAGTTTACAATCATCTGTAAATCTGGTCAGCTAAATGCCCTTGACATTGGCCCTGACTTCAGAGAAGTGGATGCCAAAAAGGAGTGGAGCCATCACGAAGCCTTGGGGGACTTCAGTAGTGACCAACCTCTGTGGGGATGGAATTACATATCCTAACTTCTTGAGTCCTATCTGAGAGCCATTTGGCTATCCAGCTAGTGACATAGGGGTTTATACCTAATTCAGTGAGTTTGTCTACAATGCCAGAGTGGAGTATTGTATCAAATGAATACAAGAAAAAAAAATAATCTGGTTCCACACAACAGTGAAAATCAATATGTCCTTTATTGTAGTAAGGTAAACGCTTTCTCGGAATAACATCCACTTCATCAGACCAACAAAGATAGAATAACAGTTACATTTTTAAACACTAAAACATCCAATCAAAAATCAGATAAAATGTGCATCATAGCTAAAAGCCATGTGATAAAATACATCTGTAGAATATATAGATCTTTAAAAAATTGAATAAAAACAGAGTAAATGAACAATATGTACTTAAAAATGGTAATGAATACAATAGTAAAAAATAATAAAAGATGGACTATTGAAATATATATGATAAAATATCAAAAGAGAAATCAGTGCTTTAATGGCCGTGCTTTAAGGAAGGGTTTCAGGGAAACTCTGTTTTTTAAACCAGGAGGTTTATCAGCTTGAAAGCGCAAAATCCATTGCTGTTCACTAGATTCTGTTCTATTATTTATGTCACCTCCTCTCTTGGTACTATGCAGAATCTCTAGTACCATAAAGCTAAATGTATGTTCTTTACCCTCTTTAGCTACATGTAGTGATAGTGCGCTGGTTTCTTTAACATTCCTAATATCCCTAAGGTGTTCAAGTATTATATCCTTGATCACCCTGTTTGTTTTCCCTATGTAAAATGAGAAGCAGGTAATACAATAGCAAAAATAGACAACATTTTTTGTTCGACAATCTGCATAAAAAGCAGTATCTATCTTAAAACCCAAAGTGGGATGTGTGAAATGATTACCAATGTGTATATGTGTACAGGCCATACAATTCCTACACATATATGTACCAAGTCTATCAGATACTATAGTTGATTTAGTATTAAAGGATCGATAACAGAGCTGACTCAAGTGATTTATGATTTCTAAAAACAAAATCTGCTGTGTGCCAATTACCCCATTCAACTCATGTACAGTAGACAGAATATCCCAGTTCTTTTTAATAATATCACATGCTACATGCACATTGCTGGCAAAAGTCAACGGCATCCTTAGTTTATTCCTAGAGGTATCAGTGGAAACGCCACTTGAGAAAGTATTGTCAGTATTATTCCTGTTGTTAATACTAGTGGAGAGGGGGGAAAAGTATGACTGGCACTTACCTGACTTATGCCGCCATCCTTCTGCTATTTGAGAATCAATAAGTTTACTGCTATAGCCTCTTTCTAAAAATTCTTGTTTAAATGTTTGTAATGCAACAATGAGACTATCATCATCATTAAAAAGTTGCATAGTTTGAAATATCTGTCCTTTCAACACATTAAAGTTCGTATGATTCGGATGCATACTGCCATAGTGTAGAACATTATTCTAACAATTTTCTTATACAATTTTATTTATTTATTTTATTTATTTATTTAAATTTGTTGACCGGGAGTGCCCGACTGGACATGGGTCCATTTTCAGCGGAGGCCCGGGGAGAAAAGCTCCACAGTAAAATAAACAGACAGTAGTTGCATTGGATTACATAGCGATTAACAATTTAACATAGAAATTACTTACAACATATTTACAGATGAAGAACATAATACATCAGTAGACAACTAGAATCTTTATCTGTGAAGTACATAACAGGCATTAACAAATGTAACAATGAGAAGTTCCTGCTGTATAATAAGTACTAGGCTTATGAGCATCTGAGCTTGCTATCAAGGTAGTTAGTGGAGGTGAAAGAAAGGTAGTAGTTGGATGGGGTGGATGATATTAGAGTGGGAGTTGCAAGGGCATAGCCAGCATGTTTTTAGGTGCACTTTTAATAAAATTTTGAAGTTGGTGCATGATGGTACGGAGGTAATTGTGGGTGGGAGTGAGTTCCATAATTTGGCTATGGCACAAGATAATAGTGCTTCACCAGCAGAGTTATTGGCTTTAGTGATCTGCAAGTGATTTTTGTTGCTGGATCTTAGTGCGATAGGGTTGGAGTAGATTCTGGAGGGATGGGACATTTAGTGGATGGTTAACTAGTTTGTGGGCGAGTGAGAGTTGATAACACTGAAGGAGGTGAGGGAGTTCAAGCCAGCCCAGTTCAGCAAGTGAGAGACAGTGGTGGCTACGGTAGGATGCCCCTGTGGCGAATTTGGCGATTTTGTTGTAGCAGGTCTCTAGCTTGTTTAGATCACGTTGCCTTAGGTTGGTATATACTGGAGAGGCATAAAGTAGGGTGGAGATAAGGTGGGAATTTGCTATTGAAATCTTTGCTGCTTTGGTGAGAAATTGTTTATTTCTGTTCTATTATACAAAGTAGTAGACACAGTGGATAAATTAATTTTAGTAACTTTAACATCCAAAAACTCTACTTCTTTATCAGAATATTCATAGGTAAAACTCAAGAAAGTATTTAACTGATTTAAGTATAAAAGAAACTCTTGTAGCTGCTGCTCTAAGCCATGCCACAACAAAAAAGTATCATACACAAAATGTTTATACCATTTGATATGAACCTGGTATTCATTATTCGAAAATACATGTTTAGCTTCCCAATTAGCTAGGGATAGGTTGGTGTAACTGTTAGCACAAGCTGTGCCCATAGCTACGCCAACTTTTTGTGCATAATAAACATCATTAAAAATAAACACATTGTTTTCTAGGATGATTTCCAAAAGTGTGCAGATAAGTGTCACCTTAGTATCAGGGGTGTTTCTCTCACACAGTAATTCTCTGACATTTTCAATTCCCCATTCATTGGGTATAACAGTGAACAATGATTCAATATCCAGAGTTATAAACATTATCCTAATATAATTCTAAGATATCTGATTTTTGATTGGATGTTTTAGTGTTTAAAAATGTAACGGTTATTCTATCTTTTTGGTCTGATGAAGTGGATGTTATTCTGAGAAAGCGCTTACCTTACTACAATAAAGGACATATTGATTTTCACTGCTGTGTGGAACCAGATTATTTTTCTTTTTCTTGTATTCTCTGGTTTTTGCATCTGATTCCTTATTTGGTTCAAGGACTGTTTTCGTTTGGTATTGTATCAAATGCCTTGGCCAGGTCAAGGTAGGCTATATGTACCATTTTGCCCTTAAACATTACCTTGGTGTCTTTTTGAATACATCCACTGGGTTCAGTAGGCATAATCTGCCCCTGATGAAACCAAATGCCTGGATAGGATTCAGTGTCTGAAGGTTTCCTATGTCACTGCTAATCATTTCAATCATCATTCTTTCCATGGCTTTGCATACAAGACTAGTCACTCATATGGGTCTCTATTTACCAGGGCCCATAGGTGGCATGCACTTGAGCAGAAGGAAAACTGTTGCAGTTCTCCATTCATGAGGCATAAAGCTTGTCTGAAGACTAATGTTAAATAGTGAATCTAGTTGTCTTAATAGGTTGTTTCACGTTTTTTATGAGCCGTCCTGGGATATTATAAGGACCCATCGATGCAGCATTCTTGGCCTTGAAGAGTGCATTAAGGACCTGATCCCTAGTGATAGTTGCGGGAGTTATGTTTGATGGTATTTGCTCAGGGGTGGTGATGGGAGAAGGGTAAAACTGGAACTGTGCTTGTTGGCCAGTATATTTGCTATAGCTTCCTGATCAGTGTAGCTGCCTCCATTTACAATTAGTTCTGCATGCTGTTGTGTACTACCTTTGAGGTTGCAGGCATAACTAATGAAAGCTTTATGGTTATCCTTGGCTTAGGAGGCTATTATAGCCTTGGTAGGCTTGTTTTGCCATCTGAGTGGCTTGTTTAGACTCGAGAGAGTTTATCCTGCAGGGCATTGCACATCCTAATTTTTGCCATAACACGATTCCTTTTGTTAAACAACCTATTGATGCTGGCATTCCACTAAAGTGGCATGTTTTCTGAGTTTGGTCTGTGCTTATTCCTGGTAGGCACAGCAAACTCTATGCATCTGTTAACATGACTGTACAGGGATCCTGTGAACCACATATACAGCAGTGCTCCCTGGGTTGTCTTCGGGGGGGGGGGCTTGAAATTTTGCCAGGTTATCACTTAGTAGTAGGACATTTGCCTTGGAATAGCTCCTAAATGTTCCAGGGTTAGCTGGGGTCCTGTATTCTATTTTTATTTCAAATGAGACAACTTTATGGTCAGACCTTATCAGAGAGGACATTACACTAGGAGGGGTGCAGTGTTCACCCATATGAGGAGCAGATCCAATATGTTTGTAGCTCCAGTGGGAGTATGGACATTCTGGTCTAGTGTGTTTGACTTTAGAAAGTCTAGGAATCTCTGGGCCTGCAAGTCTGGGGTCAAATATGATTCCCAGTTTATAATGGGATAGTTAAAGTCATCCATGAATATGGTATTTGGTTGAATGGAAAGTGTCTCCATTAAGTTTGTGTTATGGGGTTCATGGGTCATGGAAGGAGACATATCTTGACACAAAAAATAAATGTTTGTTTTTGATGTACATCAAGACACTTCCAGCTTTATTCCCTGCCTGTGCAGCAACTGGTCTAAATGTGCGCAATGCAATGCACTGCTGACCAGCACTGCTGGGATGCTCCCCATGGCTTTAAACCATGTCTTGGTAACTGCACAAATGTCTGCATTCTCCAGGGTGAGGAGAGCTTGGATGAAGTGGAGTTTATTGTATTTAGACTCCTGGCATTGGACAGTAACACCTTTAAATTTTGTTTGGGTTTACTTTGCTATATCAGGTTTGTCAGATTGGCATTACCTAAAAAAAAAGGCATCATGGTGGGAGGACAATGTTTTAGCCAATATTCAAAAGACTAGCGAGGGCAGATGCAGACCATCCCTGGCACCATCGTGGTCTGTTGACCTTTTCCTCCCATGCTACTAAATATTGTACCCCCTTCGACTGACACCAGGCACTAAGCCATTTATTAAAGTCAGTCATCTTTTGTTCATATTGTGGCCTTGGTGAAGGTAAAATGCTGCTCAATGCTGGGCTCATACAGTTCTGGGACACACAGTCAGAGCTCCATCATCTCTCTCTCTCTCTTCATACAGTCCAGAGACCTGTCTCAGGTCATTTACACCCACATGGACTTCGAGTCATACTAGTACTTGTGGTCCAACAGCCTGAATGCGTGTGTGATCTGGTGGATTCTGACCCTTGATAGGCAATTGGCCACAACTTTCTCCTTACTCAGCCTGGTTAGTGGGACATCTGTGTGTTTAACTATGGAGTCTCCTAAGACAAAATATTGGGCTGTGTGGTGGCTTGCCTTATGGGTTTAAAAGTTGAGGCACAAGAAACCAAGTTCTGTGCAGGTACAGTCACCAGGTGCTCAGTCTTCTTATAAAATCCAACAACCAACAATACAAGACAGCACTCCTTCCTGGAAAGAATTTATGTTCACATACCAGTTTCGGCTGCATAAGCCTTCATCAAAAATTGAGGCTCCATAATATGTGGCTGTATGTGCTGTGGTGGGTGTTGTAAAAGCAGTGTTTGCTCTATACTGTGTGTGGTGGGTGCAGTGTGTGCATTACGGACAACCTGATTGTTATTACTAGTGCTTGTATGTGATAGCTTTGCCTCCAAAGACATTGTGCAAATACAGATCTCACATATCTTCTCAGATTGTTTAAGATTTAGTTGGTTATCAGTAAACTTGCAATTGCTTGGCTGCAGAGAGCAGAAAGTTCATATCCATGATTACAGACCATTTTTATATGATCAGAAGGTAGCTGTAGGAGTATGGAGGGAAAAAATCATGAGTATATAATACAAAACTCATGAGGCAGTGCTCATCACTGCACAGACTAGTTAGTCTTTATGCATTTAAGTACTGAGGAAGTTTCAGGGGTAGCCATGTAAAATAACGCTATTCACTATAGTCTGCCAAAAACAAAATGATAGAACAAGTAAACAAAATTACTGAGTGCCATCATAGAGGACCCAGTTGAAATTCGATCACCATATAGCAGACATGGTTAAAAAAAAATAGGTACATTTTACACAGAAAAAACCTACCACACTGACATAGCCAGAAATAGTATTGCCTCTACTTTCTTACTACCTAATCTCCTCTTTGCTGACCCAATCCATCACTAACCTTCAAGTTACACAACTGTCAAAACTTGAGCAATGTTATAATAAAACAGCCAAATTTGCAGTGAACAATAACAATAGTACACACCATTAAATAGCCCTCCCTCTGCTAACTACAGTACGCCGCATACCGCTCAACTGCCCAGATTTTCACAGAATGTCCAGATATTTGCTTCATATTTTTAGTTTATTCCTCATAAAATTTGTGATTTTCTGGCAAATCACTGGGATGATCTGAGGAATGAAGTCAATAAATATTAACATACATTTGAGTTTCAGACTTCCAATTCCTTCAGAAAATGCATGTTAATATACACCCCATTATTCTAGCAACTTTGTGTGTTTATAAGAGCAATATTTAAAATATGTCCTTGTTTTTGGGCCTTTGTCCCCCCATTTTGTCAGGCTTTGTTCAGATTTCTAGCACTAATAAGTTGTGAGGTAGGCAATACACAGACTTTTCTATAAGCCAGAAAATTGCTCAGCCCTTAATAATTTAAAGAACTCTACTGCTAAAACAGAAACTGTTAAAGGAGTCCATTTCCTCATATGGGATATGGCCTCCCTCCTATCTAAACCACCTCCCAAAAAAAAAAATCCTCCCCGCAGGCCACCTCAAATAAGATTTGTAGTTTCATTACCTTCTCCTCATAAACGGGAACATCATTTCCATACTTTATAAAAAGCTAAATGGCTTCCCGTATCCTAAAGAACTACCCTGATACTCAGCATGCTCTTATTCCAATTTCAGTTTTGGACAAAACTTTCCATTTTTCTCACAATAGATACAATGGCAACAATTTACGGGACCCCATCCACTCATCCGAGTTACTCTTGAACAGTATCATAAAGGTGCTCTATTTCATATGAATTGGAAGCCTTTTCCAAAGACCCCAGTCGCTGGGAGATAAATCTGTCCCTCCAGCATGTCTTATTTAAGCTGCAGGCCATATTTAGGACCCTAAAATGGGTAGCCCTAGTCCTGTTTGATTTACTGATATACAGCAAGTTCATTAGATTTGGGTCTTGGATTACTCTGTAGGCCAGGCAAAAGTCTCCCCTAAGAAGTCTATAAGACACGGAGTATAGGGACAGGGACTTTAGACAGTCTGTGTAAGGTACATGCTGGAGCTCCTTGATTTATTTTTTTATTATTTGATTTGACATTTGTTTACTGGGTTAGTCCAACTGAGCTTTTTCAGCAGAGGCCCGAGGAGAAAAGCTCCGCAGTTAATAGAAAGCAAGTACATAGTTTATAAAGTATAATGACAAAGATCATAAATAATTCATGGAGATTATATAAGCAAATTTTATAGTACAAATTGATCTTCTTTGTTAGAAACCTTTGAGGTCTCTCCACTTGCTGCAGGCTTTGTACGGTACATGCCAAATGGGACATTTACTCAATTATGGGCCAAATTAGTGTCGAGTATAGAGGAGTTATAATCGCTTTTGCTCTCGAGGCAATGCCTTTACTAATCAAGTGTGCTAAGTAGAAATCCTCTCTTACTACAGTAGACACATGGTGGTCAAAGTTATGTTTGCAATCAACTTGTGATCCCAGGTCTCTTACCATTTTGTGGGTACTTACGGTATTGTTGATTTGATAGTGTGAAGGGACATTGTTTGTGCAGAAGAGACTGATGTTGCATTTCTTTGCATTCAGTTTGAGACCATGACTAATACACCAGTCGTTCGTTTGCGTAAGACCCTCCTGGAGTATACTGACATCAGTAGGGGATTCAATGATTGCACCTAGTTTGCAGTCGTCTGCAAACTTGGTCAGCCACAACCCCTTAGTTTTGTAAAGATGTACAATAATGCAATATATGTTTAACTTTTAACTGCAAAATGTTGTTTGCTGTTTTCACTTGGTTGTATACCCTGAAATGAACCTGAAGATGGTCTACTGAGATCAGATCTTTTGCCTGCTCAATAAATTTATACAAAATTAACTTCAGAGAGGAATAATTATCAGGAATAAAATTAATTTAAAATTTCTTATTTAAAATGTTTACTTGACTGTTGCAGAAGAAATGGAACACTTCAAGTAGATCCTTTTAGCAAGAAATGAGACATTTTCATTTGACTTTGTATTGAGAAAAAATATACTTAAATGACTTATTCTGGATCCCTAAAACAGTTGCACATTCCCCCATCCATTAATGTCCAGGAAAAACAGAGAATGGAGGGAGGAAAATGGTAGTGGAACAGTAAATATACCCGAGTATCTATAACTATGGTTAAGTTCCTAACACAACTGTACTATGTTTGTTATAACATTCACTAACTCAAGCTTCTCCCCTTACCCATGATACCTGTGTGTAACTTACCCTCTCCAAATCAGAAGTAGCGAGTAAAATACTTTAGAGATAATAGAAACCATTTAAACTTTAGAGAATCACATACAGTATGCAAGAAAAGTGCACCTAACTTGCCAATTACTAGGCCCTTGGGTGCTCCTCCAGGTCTCTGTGGACAATGACAGTTTGAGGGGGAATGGTGGGTGGCTTATTTACAAAGTGTGGACAGAGACCAACTAAATCTGTCATTCTGATAAGAACAAAACTTTTGTATTATAATGGTCTTGACCATATACTGCAACAGGTGGACCAATGCCCCAGAAGGCCTTGGGTGGCACTAAAAAAAGATTCACAGGATCACAGGAGGAGGATCTTGACTTTGAGACAACATCCAGGAAATAACATTTGGCAAAAGTATGTAAGGAAGGTCGTGTGAGAATTGTGCATATTTAATGAAGTTGTAATAAATCTGTGGAGTTTTATCTGGACTTCTGTTGTTTGTGGTTAGTGTAGCTTTAGGCAGGGGTTGCAAAAATTGCCTTTCTTTCAAAAGATTAAGTCCTCAACAACTGTTTTAGGCAAGCTCTTAATCCTCCCATTATCTTTGTCATGGGATCTATCAATTGACATAATTTTATCTTTAGTATCCTCTGTAGGATTCTCATATCAAACCTTGCATGTGGGCTTGTTTGAATTGTTGACTGCCACCAAACCCAGAACTCTCAGCATAATGGCTGCATTTGAATTACTTGGTACTCCCTTGTTATTTTGATGATGGCCTGTCACATGCTCAGGTGCAGAGACATCCCCCATAACTGCCTCCAGAATGGAACACCTAGGCAACATCTCCATCTTAGTCTCATTTTGATATATTCACAATACTGGAATTACTGAAAAATTAGACAAAATCAATGTAAATCCCCATGTTGTCTGCCGGATTGCAAATTGGATATCCAACAGATACCAGTTTGTGAAAGTTGCTAATACACATTGTAATGAGTGATATGCTATATGGATCCATGTTAGACAACCTCTTGTTTGGCATTTACTTTGCAGACATGTACACCAATATCCTGTAAGTATGGTTGACAGAGTTTGCTGATGACTGCAAGCCGGGTACTGTTAATTACATTCTTCACATACCTGGTGTACTAATAAAACGTCAAAATTAAATGCAAAAAAGCTGCAGCCACCTCACACATTATAAATCGTATTCCTCTTCATGCAGAGAAGTACTTATGTGGGTCTCGCTCTCATTTGATCATCATGTTCCCATCATAGTCAAGAAGTCCTATCTGGTTTAGTTAACTACAGAGGGAATATCTTCAAGAGCCAAGGAAGCCATACTGCCCCAATATTCTACCCTTATCAGGTCTATCATTGATTACCATGCCCCTTTTTGTACTTACAAATCCAAGCATATCACTGCTGGAAAGGCCCCCCAAAAATTCTGATCAACAAAAATAAATGTCTTAAATCCATGAACTATTCCAGCAGATCAGTACAGCTCTCTTTATACTCCGTAGCCTAGCATCTGAGCCAAACTAACCTGTGTCTAGCTTTGTGTGCAATAAATGACTCAGTGTCCTATTTGACCTCCTACTTTTTCATAAAAGCAGTGCCTCTACAGACACCTGCACTAGAGACCTAATCCTACACCAAAACATAAACAAGACTAGCTGGAGGAATAGGTTCCTAATGCAGTGTATTCCCAAGCCTATGAAATAAGTTGCCACTACAGGTAAAAGTACTACTTTGGGTACCTTTAAGGCTAGTGTACACAAACTTACACCAGGCTTATTACGTAAGGCACTGCTTGGTTTGGGAGGTTAGTAGTACTGAGTGCTTGACAGGGGTAACAAGGACTTTAGGGCTGTCTGTCTGAGTGTATATGTGGTTAGGCATCTTATGGTATTTGAGATCACTTGCCTAGTAGCATTCCTATGTCCCTATCTTCAGTGGTTATACTGTCTGTTCCCAGGGAAGGATCATGGAATCCCTGTTTTTGAAGTCTACTCCTGCCTCTGGGATGGTGGTTGCAGAAAATCTTGTTTGCACTGGAATTCCTTCAAAGCTGTTGCTGGGGCTACCTGTACCATATATTTTTGGCTTATTTCTGGTTCCTTTAGAACAAACTCTGAGGGGCCGAGAGAATGCATGGAGATGTGAAGGTATGCATCCTTGAGATCCAGAGACACCAAAAAGGCCCGAGGAAGAAGAAGAGGAAGCGATGTCTGAAAGGATAACATCCATAAGAATGGAATCTTGAAAAAGTGTTAAGCAAAGAAAGATCCAGAACTGGTCTCCATGTACCCTCCTTTTGAGAGACCAAAAACATTCTGGAATAAAACTCCTTCAGTACTTTGGTGAGAGGCACAGCTTGAATGGTACCCTGATCCAACAGAGAGGGAAGAACCTGTGGGAAATGAAAAAGCTGTCCCGAGGAGGTTGAGGAATGCCTGAAATGGGAGAAAGGAACTTCCAAACTATAAAATATCCCTGATGGATAATGGACAGAACCCAAGAGTCTGAAGCAACTTGTAACCAATTTGGAAGAGACAGGGAGAGAGAAGGGAACCTGGCCAAGGGGAGGGGCAAGTAAACCATCAAGTAGAACCAGGCTTGTCCTGAAAAGAACGTTTCTGGGAGGTAGGAGTCTGAGTAGATTTAGCAGAAGGAACACACCTGGAACCCTTCTTGCCCTTAGAGGAGGGTGAGACTGCCTATGAACGGAGGCAGGCTTTTAAAGGATAGTTCCTTTGAAACTTGGGAATAAGAGAAACAAAATATGTTTCAACTCCTGCAAGGCTTTGCCCTTTGTCCTGAAGGGACATGAAAAGGTCAGCAGCAGATGATCCAAAAAGGCTTTTGTTATTCAAAGGAACATCCAAACATTTGACCTTGATGTCATCAGGCAAAGCCTGAAGATGAAGCCAAGCATAAAGCCTCATAACTGAACCAAAGGCAGGAGCCCTGGATAGGCATCAGCTGCATTTGATTGAATGGCAAGCAACTTAAGAAATGAAGCCCAGCAGGGAAAGGCTGAAGGCCTCTTCTCAGAGTCAGGAAGATCAGAATCCATCTTAGAAACCTGAGAAAGCAGAGCCAAAACATACCTGGTCATATGAGTCTGGTAGCTGATGGCCCTAAAGGACAAGGTGGCAGCAGTGTGAACCTTCTTGCTCAACCTTTCCATGGTTCTATTATCCTTATCAGAAGACAGCAACTTGGTTTGTTTGTCACAAGACACTGACACTACAGAAGGGCAAGACATTTATAAAATGTACATCCCGTAGGTACCTTCTAGGACCTATCTGGCTTTTTTGGTGCAGAAAGCCGAGAGTCAGGGGCTACTGAAGCTGCAGAAAAAAATATCTAAAAGGGCAGCCAAAACAACAGGAAAAGCAGAGAGTTTGAGAGACTCCATCTGTAGGAGCTCATAATACCTTTTTTTTTTTGAATATCAGACACCTGAGAACAATCCCACATAAAATAGTCTGTCATGCGGGCAATGTTAACCTCAAAGAACAGCTCTTCCGAAGAGGAGTCTGAACTTAAGGAATCCTCCTCCTCTGAACCTTAGTCCAAGGGACAAGGGATTTGGGAAGAATAAGCTATGGATTCTTCCCCTGAGTCCTGACCCTCATCTGAGGAATCTAATTCCCTAGGCATAAGGACTCTAGTGGAAGACTGGGGGAAGCAGGAAGAGAGACCCCTTGAGGTGGCTTCAAGGTCATCAAAGCATTAAAAAACACTGAGGGAGATCCTGCCACACATATTGAGGATCCTTCACAACAGGGGAAACAAGGTTTGTCTTTGTTTCTTTTTCTGTGGGACATCCGTTCTAACACCCTCAGAGGGTTAGACCCCTAATGCGACTAACAGTTGATCGGCCGAGGTGCCCCTCAACATCAGGTACAGATTTTTGAAAAGACTTGGAAGACATGCAAGAAGCCAGATCCATGCCAGCCTCTGATTGGGTCATGGCAGAGGAACCCTAAGCAAGTACCAGATGGTCTTCAGGGCTTTCACAAGGCTCTAGAGAGATATCTGGGAAAGGCTGGACAGCAGCTGGATCTGGCTTGAATATTTTGGCCTTTTTCTTGACAGACAGATTAGACCAAAGCACCCTGAGCCAACAACTTAAGACATTGGTTCTCCAGGTATATGGACAAAGAGGAGAGGTGACGATGTAGCATCTTAGGCACAAACACCTGGCAGAGAGAACTCTTTGTATGACTGAGGAAGCACCCAAACAAAAAAAGACACTGGTTGTGATGGCCTGTATGGGGAGTCTGCCTCCCACACTGACATTTTCCCTTTCTGGATGACATGAACACAAACAATAAGGAAGAAAAGAAACCTCAATGTGGCACTTATCTTAAAAATGTCTTGGTAACCAGCACAGCAGAAGGATATTCAGACCAACATTCAATAATGGCATTCAGACTGATGGCAAAGAAGTTCTGAGTGTTTGCGTCCATACATCATCGAAATGCCCTACATCTTGCATGAGGAGCAATATGAGTACAGCACCTATAAGAGCTGAAGGCTTTGGTATTACTGACTAGATGTTGGGCTATCCTTGCCAGGAGATCCCTTAGATGAAGAATACTGCAATAGTGATATGGAAGGACATCCAGAGTTATTGAAAAATGTTTGCAAAAGGTTATGAAAACATTACATATTTCCATTAATCATGCAGAAAGAGTGTGATAGTCATGTTGGGAGTGGCACATACAAGCTAATGGTGTTAGTTCAAAATGGCTTTATAACATGTTCAGTCATGTGAAGGCTTCCAGAGAATTTTTTTGTATGATAAATCAGTTATGAATATTAGGTATATTTTCATCCTGGAATTAATATTGTAAAAGCACTATGACCTTCAGACAAATAAATTATGCCATCTTATACACAGCATTATTACACAAATTTTCACTCAACTACCATCTAATATGTAAAATAAAAAAATGTTCCAAACACTAAAACCAGGGAGAAGCCAAAATCCAAGTCAGAATCCAAATCAAGTTCCACAGAAACCTTTATTGCATTGGACTTTTGTGTTTGTCCCATCACTCAGCAAACAGGGCTTTTCCTTTTTCATTATTACCATCTAATATGCATGATTCTGTAGCTGAATATGTTATTTTGAAATATTGTGAAAATGAGATATGCATGATTTGCATTGCTTGAGTAATATCAGAAGCAGTGTGCTACCCACTCCTGTCGTCCATTAGAAAGCTTTGGATCAGACAAGCAATTCACTTACTGTCATATTAGATTTATCTTGAATAGATAAAATATAGCCATTTGTTTGATCATAATACTTACATATACATTTTGTCAGGTAAAATATTTTCTTCATTACATTTAAAATATAAATTCAGTATCATCAGAGGCTTTTGATACTAACATCAGTGCATAGCCCATCATTTAACAAATGTTCGTGTTTGGGACTTTTTTGCAATTTGTATAGTTTCTCAGATATTGCAAATCATATGAGGTATGCTTTCAATACAGGATTTGGGAAAAAAACTCTCAGGAAGCGGTGTCAGAAAGGGATTTGAATTCTATCATCCCAACTGTCAGGTTGAAATCTTGCAAGCTGAGATGAAGCACAGAACCCTTTTTATGTCTGAGCAAGTCCACTTTGTAGATTAACGTATGATGACCCATGGGACAGAAGGGGGAACCATTGTTGCCTGAGCCAAATGGAGTTCCCCAGCAAGATGTTTGGTCTAGCCCCTTGGATCTTTAACAGAACCTTTGGGATTAAGAGAATTTGAGAGCACGGATAAATGGATCTCCCCTCTCAAGAAAAAGACACTGCAGCCATCCTCCAGGCTTGGAGACAAAAGGGATCCTAGAGCAAAACAGCCTGGGCCATTGTTCTGAGTGGAAGCAAAATGGTCTATTTGAGGAAAACCCCATTTGTGTACCATGTTTAGGAAGACCTCTGTTTAGCATTCATTTGTATGGGTCTTTCAAGGACCTGCAAGAACGTTGCAGGAACAGATCTGTTTTTATAGCTTGGTCCCAAGCTACAAAAGTCAGTCTACACAGTTGATGGGATGTTCCCTCCACTAATTATATACCACAACTGTTGTGTTCTTCATGAAAACCTTGATGGATCCTGGATTCAATGTATGAGAAAAAAAACTAGTGTGTCTAAATGAGTGCCCTCATCTCTCTTATACTGACATGCCCCCTCCTTTGAGAGTCCACTGGCCCTGTCCATGCACCCCAAGCTAGATCTGATGCATCGTTGTGACGTTCCTGAGTAGGAACAATTGATTTGAATGGTAGACCTTGATGCAGCTGGACCTGAAAGATCCACCCTTGTAACATTTCTCAGAAAAGGCAGAAGGGAATCAATATCTAATGGGTTACTATGTTGAGACCAAAGATATTTTTGGAACCACTGAGCTTTTTCCTGTGAAGTTTGGCAAAGGATGCCATGGGGATGGTAGCTACCCTGTGTCCAAGAGCCCTTATAATTTCCCCTTACAGGACAATATTAAGGAAAGGAACAAATGAAAATATGTGGCGAGAGTCTGAACTCTCTCATGTCAGAGAAAAGCTACCATTAGATTACTGTCCACTTTGCAAACCAGAAAATCTAGATCCTGGGTGGCAGTCAAAGCAGGCTTTTTATAGATTAATGGTGAAGCCCAGTCTCTGCAGAAGGGTAATAGTGTAGTTGAGATGGCTTAACAGGTTTTCCAGAGTAGTTGCCTGGATATGAAGGTCATATAGGTATGGGAATATTTGGATTCCCTGAGTTCTACAAAGTGCAATAGCCAAGATCTAGTTAACATTAAAATCCTGGGGGTATGGATAACCCAAAAGGCAAAGTGGAGAATTGAAAGATTTTAATTTCTTGCAAAAAGGGTGAATAGTAATATGAAGGTAAGCAACTTCAAGATTCAAAGATACCAGAAAAGTTTGGAATAAGATGAAGGGATGAGCTTGAAGGGAAAGCATTTTGAAAGAAGGTACTTTCAGAAAAGTATTGAGATGTGATATGTCTAGAATGGGTCACCAAGATCCTCCTTTTCTGGGTACCAGGAAAATTATGGAATAAAAGCCTTTTCCTAGATATTAAGATGGCACCTTGTTGAAGGAGGCCCTGCAAAACAGGAGAAAGATGGTAGGAAGGAAGTGGAATACCTCTGAAGGTGTGTATTTCCTTCCAAGTCATCTTGCAGCTCTGCTAAATGATGGATAGGACTCACTTATTTGAATTGGTGAACTGCAACGCTGGAAAGGTTGTTAACCTTTTCAACAAGGGAAGGAGAGTGAAGAAAATAGTTAGGCTGACATATCTGAAAAGAAAGCTTTCCAGACTTAGGTCTTGTAGACTTATCTTGAAATATTTTTCCAGGAATCTTCCTGCCCTTCTGAAAAATGTTATCATCTCTACAGGAAAAGGAAGTGGGCTTAGCCAGGGAATTCCTTTAATAGCTCCTGAACTGAGAAAATCTTGCTAAAATCTTCAACAATTGTATCTTTCTCTTGCAAAGATTTGAAAAGTTCTGCTGCAGCTTGTCCAAAAAGAAAATCCCTGTGTAGATGGTAGTCTAAAAGCTGTTTGGCCCCAACACAAAAAAATACTATAAGAGGGGGGTCCTTAAGGAATCATCCTATCACAATCACACTTCCGTGTCTTAGGCAGCATGTAACAAATCTCATTACAAAGATGCAAGAAAAAGGAAGGTTCCCCAAATGGGTACTTATCTAGATAAGGAAGGTAGACATTACGACCACCACCATGTGAATAACCAACCAAGAGGTGCGAGACCTGCAATCAGACTGGTGGTAAGATAGTCTGAGGATCTTATACATCTGCTTATGTACCCTTAAGCCCATGGCTAAGGTCATATGTCTGACACATGACCATATGGAAGGTTTTAGCTTTGTTACACCAGCCTGACTTCAGGTTACCTCAGGGAGGTAAGCCCATCAGTACTGGAATACAGCAACAGTGATCTAGGGAAAGACATCCAACACTAGAGCATAAGGACAGAATCCCCAGCTAACTTGGGTGGCTCAAGCCAGGAAAACTAAGAATGGTTACATCAAAGGAGGTCCTTGGTTTGGAAATGCAGTCAACACTAATATCTAGTAAAGGTATACAAAAATGACATGGTGAATGCCTCTGTAATCTCATTAATTGGAAGGTTCTGCAAGAAAACTGAAGATGCAACTTCAGCCCTGACTGAGTGAGCCATTGGTGGAATGGTAAGCCATTTGCCTGCTGATGAGCAACAAACACAGATACAATCAGAGATCTACACTGCTAAGGTAATCTTGGTGAGAGTTTTCCCAGTCTGGATAGTGAAAACCTGAAAGAGTTGCTTATTTTTCCAGAAAGTTTTAACATGATCCAAGTAAAATCTCAGTTGTCTATGAACATCCGAACAATGCAACAAGTAATCTTTATTGGAGTACATAGGAAAGAACATGCAAATGGATATATTAATTTACACAGTTTTTCATAGCTACCAAAAGCATAGAGGATAGTTTTGCCCTAAGTGATACTCTATCCTGATGGAATATAAAAACACTGAGAAGTAAGCCTTAAACTTGCACTCTTCTGGTTGAATTAATACTGGTAAAAACAGTTTTTTTTTTTACTAAGACAAAAGCTTGATATCAACTAAACTTGCTGGCTTGAAAGGGGATCTCATCAGTCTCTCTAATACAAAATTCAAATCCCATACCAAGGCAGACGACTGGAGGCCTGGACTGAAAGATTTTCTGATAGACTTAAAAGTGTGCCACTAAAGAAAAATTTAGGAAACTTTCATCATATTCGGAGACTGCTGCTAGAAGTACTTTAAATCAAGGAGTAACTCACTCCTTTGTTATACAGTTCTGTATGCAAGATTAGCACAGATTCTGAAGGCACTGACTCCATTGAATTTCATGGGATGGGTCAACTTAGAATTTGCACACATTTACCACACCCTCAAAAAACAAGCAAATCTGGAGCAAGTACTGTCTTGCTAGGATAGGCTGCTCCATAGACAGTGTGGCCAGGAGCCAGTTGACCAAGCATGAGAACATCTTTACTCACAAAGTTGTATGTGGGCTCTGACTGGAGCCATGCATTTGTGGAGTGGCAAACATCCCCCCACAACCAAGAGCATTTTTCCCTCTTACAATTAGAAAGTTTCTCCTTGACTTGTTGCCTAAACAGTGTAGTATTGTCAAAAGGGGCACTGGCTAAAGACGTCATGAAATGGCCAGGAAATATCTGCGAGTTACATCCAGGCCTGTCTTCACATCATTAGTCCTGAATCTACAGCTTTAGCTGCTCATCCATAACATTATATTTGAGACAAATGGTCAAAGAAATACTATAGCCACATGAGTCTCCTACCAGCAGCAGATTTCTGCAGAAGGCAACCATTTCAGACTGATGTTTTCTGAATTATCTCCCTCTGAAACTGAACACTGTGCACCATGCAGTTCTAAGCTCTGCGAGAGAATGTACAGGATTCACAAATTTGCTTCTCTAACCTATCATCCTGGAATCTTTGTTAGGGAGATGGATAGCTTGAATGTCTTCCAGGTCATCCTTTCTCATGACTGCTGCTACCACTATGGAGTTCACAAAAATGTCCTTTGTTGCAATATGGATTCTTTCTTTGTGGTGTAAAGGACTCTGGCTTCCTTGTAATGAGCTCAACCACATCCAGTTCCTTCCATACCTTACTGCAGACCATGTCTACCAGTTTGCCAGGGGGTGGCATGGCTAGAGCTGCTGGGGAGGGGAATTACAGGCCTCCTAGAACACCCTTCCCTCAGGGGAAGTGGGGTCCAGGAGTGGATCCCTTCTGTTTCATCATTACCAGTATTTCACTTAAGGATGTGGCTTCTGGAGGGGATGTGAGGGAAACCTCAGCTTTGACTAGAGCTGAGTCTGGGATAAGGGATTTAGATGTAGAGTCAATGTGCTTCCTCTTTCACTTTCTTTCTTTGGAGAGGCTGCAGGGGAAGTACCCATCTAGACTTCCATGGGAAGTATAATCCTAAGGACCGTTCTAGTATGGTCCTAGTCACTGGTTCTAACAGAGCCTGGACAAGCATCCACTGAACTGGGTAACATCTGTGATATCTTGGGTTAGGGTCGGTACTGCAGATATCGTGGATGCAAATGAAACAGAGGTAGCTCTCTTCTCTGTGTAGAATGAGCCACCAAAATGTTCAGGATCAGAACTATTGATATAGCTGTTGACAAACCAACCTTGATCAATGACAAAATGTCTGGAGCCAAAGCAAAGCCAGGAACCTTTGGTCCCAAAGAACCAAAGGTTGTTCACTCAAATGCCAAGAAGGGCACCAAAACCATCCATGCCAAAGGTCAGATGATGGCCAGAGAACCTAGTGAAAGTTAACACCAAAGGATGCGGTGGCAGTACAGAAGACACCAAAGCTTTTACTACCTATGGTATGCCATACATCACATGTGTGCTACTCACATATGTAGGGCATAAAAGTGATGTCTGGATGTATCATCCTCAGAAATGATTGCCTCAGTAGGAACACCAGTCCAGGAAAAAGAAGAGCAGTTAACAGCACATCCAGAAGAGAGAAATAAACAGGGGGTAGGAGGGAGGGATCAAATACTGCAACAGTGAAGAGGATGACTGTGAAGGCTGACAATCTAGCTAACTAGACTTTTGTAAATAATTCTATGTCATTTGTGAATAGTAATATGGTTTGTATGCTTGTCTTACAAATGTAAGAAAACTATATGTTCTGTACTGAGCTTCAAAACTGTAACCACAGTGCACCCTGCTGGAAAAGAGCAGAATATATATAAACTACATGCCTATACAAATGTATGTGTTGATGGTAAAAGTTGGAACATACAGAGTTAACTTGCAAACTCTAAGAAAATAAGTAAAGAGTTTTATGATGTGCTATAAAGTTAGTGTATCTCAGCTAAGAGACAGATGTCTAGTGCTAGGGATTTTTTCTATTGTCTTGAGACAGAGATAATTACTAGGTTTCAAATGTAAAGTGTCTTTGTATTGCTCTGTGACTTCCTAGCAGCTGTACATCTGACAGAGAAGTATTTTTTGACAGAGATATGTTAAATTCTGTTGGTTTCTGTTAGCTTGGGAACTAAGGGCAGAAATGACAAGAATGATGCAATCTCAGATAACCCAGCAGAAATGTTTGATAGTAATTTAAGAACCATCTCAGAGAGTGAGTCAGTGCATTTTGTATCTTGTCTTGGACCTGTAAACATCCACTCAGCACTTGCATTTGCCTGTATCTGTAAGTAAGACTTATATCACAGTATCTCTCCGAGAGAGAGAGGAATACAGCAAGATTAGTCTAGATGTTTTCTGTGTTTATGTGAGACTGTCCTGCAATGTTATTTTAATGCATTTCCTGTGATTCTGAACTCTGTCACTGTGCTGAGTTATACAATATTGTCTTGTTCTTTTATTATTAAATATATTTAAGCCTTTTAATTGTGGCTGGTTTGTGTAGAGTTATATAAGCTCTTAGATTACTTGCATATGTATTTGGTGATACTGTACAGGCCACTCCTAAATAGCCTTAAAAGTTCTGGTCACACTTAACATGTGGATAATGGTAACATTACACAGTAGAATAGGTCACCCTTTGGGAAGGGCCTTATAGTACCTGATAACGGTGGTTGGTGGCAGGTGGTATTACCATATAGTCTGGGCAGAAGGGGACATGGTTAGTGAACCTGTGCCAGCCTTCCCCAGGAGAGTGTGTATGTTTGTATATAAATCAAATCTCAAAGTGTGTGTGTGTGTGTGTGTGTGTATCAGCTACTTGGGCAGGGACATGAAGCACAGGTTAAACAGAGGGAGCTGGAGGTTTTGGCTTGACCACTCGACTGAGATCTTAACTCTATAGTTGTGCCAGTGACGAGTCTTAGTGGGGATCTGGAGAAAGAGAGAAACTAGCCCCAGACTGACTGTGATCTGTGTGTGCTCTTAAGGAAAGTTGTACTTTACTGTGTGTGTACTTGTCATCCTCCCAATGTGCACATCCCTCACTGGTGTTAGTGGTGAGGATTGAGGCTCCTTGATTACTGGGCCAGTGCAGGGGTGTCACGACATCATCTATCGTTATGGTAAGATTTTACACAGCTACACTATGCCCTTCTATTCTACTGTTGTAGCATTTTTAACATGAGAGAGAATGCAAAAGCCCAGGAAGAAACTTGGGAAGAGGGAGGACCCATAGAGCTCTCTAGACAGCCATGAAGGATGGCCCTAGCAAAACCATCATCTCTAGCTCTTGAAATCCCATCCAACTTGTAGTGTTTGGTAAAAAGTATGCACAGACATCCAGATAGCTGCCTCAAGAATGAAGTTAGTGTCCAACCCCTTGAAAAAAGCACCAGGCTTGGAAACAACCAATCCCAATGACCTGGGATGAAAAGAAAAAAAGCTTTTTCAGATTTCCTGATAGCCTTAGTCTTATCCAAATAAAATCTGAGTTGGCTATGCACGTTCAAGGTGTACAGTACCTTCTCACTAGGAGATTGTGGAGAAGGGAAAAAGCTGGTAAATGAATAAATTAAGTGATAACTCATTCATCACTTTGGGCATAAAAGGAGGATTAGTATACAAGAACACCCTGTCCTTATGATAAAAACAAAAAAATGGAGGGCAACCCATAAGGGCTGGAAGCTCAGACACCCATCTGGTTGAAGTAAGGGCTAACAAAACACTCTTCCAAGAGCACTGTTGCAAGGAAGCTGAAACCGCAGGCTCAAGAGAGCCAGAGGCAATTTTTCCAAAACAAAATTAAGATCCCAAAGAGGAGGAACAGGCTTCATGGGAGGTCTAATGTGAAGGACACTTTTTTAGAAATTGTTTTGCTTCAAACCTAGAGGCTAAAGGAGGAGATAAAGGCAGACAAGCACAAATTGCTGATAAGTGTGATTTGACAGAGGAATAATCCAACCCAGAATTTAGCAATTCACACAAATAAGAACCACAGGAATATCTACAGGAAGTAAATCCAGGTTACATGAAAGACACCAGACAGAAAACCTTTTCCATTTGGACATGTAGGGTTGCCTAGTATTGGGTTTCCTGTCCTCCAGCAGAACCCTAAACACATCCTCAGAAAAAAGGTGTCTATAAGGAATCAAAATCTTAGCACCCATAGTGTCAGTTGAAGACTGGACAGGTAGGGATAGATTAGAGATGCTTTGTCTTATGTGAGTAGGTCCACCCTGTGAGGTAACTTGTGATTATTGTCCCTGGCTAAATGCAGAAGCCCTGGGTGAAATTCTGCCACTCACTTTGAAGGTCCCTGGAAGAAGAAACATGCTTTGTCTATTGCTTTATCTTTAATTGGACGTCTGCCTCATGAAAAGTGGAAGGACCTGATGTCAGCCTGCACTCTATTATTGTTGTCGAAACTTCCTCTCTCACTAGAATTTGGGAAACCCCCATGGACCTTCAGTAATGAATTTTGCTCCCTCTGACCGCCTGAAATGCCTCTGAGGATGTGCCTGTTATCAGATCCATGGTGGTCTCCAAAGTGGTCCCAGTTGAAGAATTCGACCCCAGAACCAGGCAAGCCATCTGGGCTTTCATCAGCCTCGAGAGAGATGTCTGATAAAGGAGGTGCAGTGGAAGAGTCCGTCCTTGGTTTTTTGGCTTTCCTCTTAAGTGAAGACTCAAAGTCTGGCCTGGAAGTTCCCCTGCATTGTATCTTTAAGCTAAAGGTTTGAGACGATGATTTTCTAAATAAATAGCAAGAGAAGACAGTGACTATGTAAAGTCTTAAGCACAAAGGCCTGACAAATGGTACAAATTTTGTGATCGTAAGTAGGCCCTAAACAAAACAAGCACTGATCGTGACTACCTTTATGTGGAATTTGTCTCCCACACTAGCACTTGCATTTTCTGGATGACATGAAAAAACTCTACAGCAAAAGGCAGTAAATAAGAAAAAGCAAACCCCAATGGGGAACTTATCTGAATGGCTCAATACAACAGAAAAAAACTCGGACAAGCAGACTGACTATTAAAAATGGTGTTCTGACTGGAGGCAGAGAAACTCTGAGGATGGTATGTCCATACATTACTTTTTTGCCCTATGTACATGAGGAGCATATGTGCAATGTACGGCATACCATAGGTAGTAAAAGGCTTTGGTATACTGGCTAGATATCAGGCTGCCCTAAGCAGGGAATCCCTCATGTTAAGAATATGGCAACAGAATAGAAGGACATCCATTGGTGTAGCTGTCAACAAACTAACCCTGACCAATGACAAAACTTCTGGAGCCAAAGCAAAGCCAGGAATCTTTGGTCTCAAAGAATCAAAATGCTAAACACTCCAACACCAAGAAGGGCACCAAAATCATATGTGCTGAAGGTCAGACAATGACCAGAGCACCTAACACTAAAGTATTCGGTGCTAGTGCAGAAGATATAAGGTCTATCTGCACAGCAGGACCTAGTGTAGTACCCCGGTGCAGGGTCCTTCACTACTGGTGCCGATACTGGTCCCAGAGGAGGAATGGTAGGATAAGAGAACTGGGTAGCCCCTCGGTCAGAAGTACTGTCTGGTGTGAGATACCATAATGAAGCTGGGCCTGGGTTAAGGCTGCCATTATATAATCCCAGTCAACCCGAGTAGGGCTTCTGAGGCATCTCACAGATCATACTAAAGCTTCAAATTAGGGTCTTGAGGAAAGCAGTCATGAAAGCTTCTTGGAAGAGAAACTACTTGAGCGTAATTGCTGCATGAAGTCCACCATAGTACTGGAGGAAATTTTCATGGCAGAAGGAGGTTTATCTGCAGTAGAGGTACTAAACATGGGCGTGTTGTGGGCTCCCTAACAGTCAGGCTCCAGTCAGAGAATTTTTTTTTGTTGATTGGGAAAGTACAAATGGGCAGGACCCATTTTCAGAGGAGACCCAGGGAGAAAAGCTCCAAGGAAAACAGTTTGTACAATTTAGTTTGACTACCAAGACTAGTACGATGAATACATAGCGAAATTTTACAGTTAGTACAGAAAATACATTTACAATGATTCAATTTAAATTTGAATACACTGAATGTAAGCATTCTACAGACAACATGTTAAGATTACAATTTTGATATGGATATTTTCTAGCTAATGTAACAGTTACATCTCAACTATCAGCAGGTTTGTTGCAAGTAAACAATAATATATTCTTTGAAGTAGGTGTATACTAGGCTGACCACCAGGGCCCTTAAAAGCCTGACCATGCAACCCAAAGGATTTATAGGGGATGATTTACAGACTGCCTCTGTCCATCAGAGACATGGGAGCCAGACCAGGGGTAAATTTCTGACTATCCATCCACTTGTCCAAGTTGCACTTAAACAGGGATATGAAGGATCTCTGCTTCACATGGATGGGGAGCCTGTTCCAGAGAATGTGAATTCTGAGAAATATCTCTCGCTCTCCAACATGTCCTATTTACATTGGAAGCAAAATTTAAGTATTTTCATCTATTAGTTCTGATGCTATTTGTATGGATGTGCAAAAGGTACATCAAAACAGCGGCTCGGGAAGTCTTGTATGACAGGCAAACATCACTTCTCAGAAGTCTGTATGATATCAAGCAGAGAGAGAGGGCTTAGAGGTGGATCAGTGTGGGGCATGGTGTTTACTCCCTGAATTCTCTTTGTAAGGATCTTTTGTGGATGTTCCAGTTGCTGTTAGTGTCTGCTCAAGTACATACCAAAGGGGGCAATATACTGTATGATGGGTCTGATAAGGGCTGAGTACATCGGTAGGATGATTTCCCTGGACCTAGCTAGATGCCATGCCCTTGCTTATAATTTGAGCACATTGGATTTTCTTACAACTAAGGACACATGTCGGTCGAAGACTAGGTTACTATCAACAGGATTTCCCAGATCCCTCACTAGTGAATCAGCTTTTAACGGCATAAAAACTGGGGTCCCTATTATTTTAGCGAATGCAATAAATTGTAAATGCTCTTTAGTCAAACATCGTTACGTAAAATGCAAAATACCGGAAGCACGGAACAGCAATTTTTTTTCCTAGGGAAAAAAATCCCTGGACAGTTTTCGGGACTTTGCCATTTCCTCCACTGTGGTGCGATCTCAGAGATGGTATATTTAAGTAGGGGGTGGTGTGGGCCCCCTACTTTATTTTGTTTTTTTTTGTTTTTTGGTTTTTTTTTACGGATCAGTGATTTTTTTTCCCCTGGGAAAAAAAAATGATGATTCGTGTGTTCGACAGTTTGGGTTTTCGGGGATTGCTGGCTGATTATATAGCATTCGCAATTCAGTGCGTTCACTTATATAATATAGACCAGTTTTATTGATGATGTAGTTTCCTGGGGTGGCAGACTTCACAAAAGGTACTGTAATGATTTCTTGGTATTGAGTTTTAAATAGAGGCTTTGGCACCAAACGTTTCTTTGTATTAGATCTTCCTGAAGGGTGTTCTCATCTTGGGGAGATTCAATGACTGCTTCCAGTTTGCAATCATCTGCAAATATCGTTAGAGGCCTTTCACATATACTTTGTCATCTGAGAAGTAGATGCTAAAGATTAGTGAGCCAAACAGAGCCCTAGGGTACTCCACTGATGACCAGCTACTTTGTGGAAGTGGCCTCACCGATTCTAACCTCCTGGGTCCTTATCAGTGAGTCAGTTATCCATCTGGCATGTTATAAAAGGGTTTATACCTAGTTATGTAAGTTTGTTGACTGGCTCACTCATGCTTACTGAACTTAGTGGACGACTATGAAAAAAATCACTAAGGCAATGGATGACGGGAAAACCTGTATATACTGCCTACCTAGATCTGACAAAGGCATTTGATACAATAACCCACTCGAGCATGAGTTTCTTTTGACAGAGCCAAACTTGGATGGATCCAGTATCTGGAAATATCTTATGTCCTTGTTGATAATACTTTGTGGCTTTGCAAATAAGACTAGTCAGACTAATGGGTCTGTAATTTCCTGGATTTGTCAAAGGTCATCACTTACGAAAGGGGGTGACCATTGCTATCCTCCATTCCTATGACAGAAAGCCTGTCTTAAGACTGTAGTTAAATAATGACTCCAAGGGTCCTAAGAAGTCAGACTACTGAGGGGGTATACTGCTAGATTATCAGGCCCCATTGAGGCAGTATGCTCTTAGCTTTAGTGAGTGCAGCTAGTTCATGCTCCTTAGTTACAGTTGGGGGTTATGCTTGAGGGTATTTTTGGGGGGATGTTTGAGTGAGGAATTAAAGTTGGAACTGAATTTGTCCACTAACAGATTCACTATATTGTCCTGCCCAGTCATTGTGGCACCATTAATCACCAGTTCAGCACATTGATGTGTGCTGCCCTTGAGGTTTCTGACATAGCTGTAAGAAGACCTTATAGTTATCTTTCACCTAGGAGGATATCTTGACCTCAAAATTGGCTTTGATTTACCTAATTAGCCCTCTTAGTTGCCTATTTAACTTTGATGAGAGACTTATCTTTATGGGAATTGCCCTTTCTGATTTTTGCCATAATTATTTTCCTTTTAAGATGCCAACAGGGTGGTTTGTTTCTAGGGCTAGGTCTGGTCTTACTTCTGGTAAGTACAGCAGCCTCTATGCAACCACTGATGTGGTTGTACAGAGTATCTGAGAGCAGTTCAGAATAGGATCATGTGTTGTTGGGGTTTGGAGGGGAATTGAATTTTGACAATCACAACAGATAATTTGCCTTGGAATAGTTCACAGCTGTTACAGATTTTAATGGGATTACAGTGTTTTATTTTGAAGAAGATAGCTTTATAGTCAGACCTTACCATGGGGATGAGACATTAGGGGACACGGTGTTCTCCCAGATTTGTGAGCAGGAGGTCCAGTATGTTGGAGCCTGTAGTGAGCGTATTGACTATTTGGTCAAAGGTGTTTGTATTTACGAAGTCTAGGAATCTCTGCGCCTGTAGATTTGAGGGAGTGTAGGATTCCCAATCTATAGAAGGGTAATTAAAGTATTCTATGGGTAGGGTGTTAGGTTTGATGGTGTTGTGATGAAAGGAGATACTGCCAGCACAGCTAGCTGGAACTTTATAAATAATTATATGTCATTAGAGAATATCAAAATGATTTATACAAGACACTTGTATTACAAATGTATTAGAACTGTCATGTATATCAAACTGCTTGTACAGATGTGTGTTGAAAAGGTATCTGTAGAGTGCTGTGTTTGAAATGTAGCCACAGTGTGCCCTACTGGGAGAGAATAGAAATGTATCTGCAATACTATACCTGTTTAAATGTATATGCTTAACAGAGGAAACTGGAGGGTTAAACTCAGCCATCAAACTTTAGAGAAATACCTGAAATTAAATTACTTTATAGGCTACACAATAAAGAGGCTGTCTCTCAAGTTTTCAGTGCAGCTAGAGACAAGTCTGTACTAGGAAAATTTCTATATTGACATTCAAGTGAATTAATTGCTACTTTTGAAGCATGAAGGAATGCAATTGTTTTATGACTTCCAGCATCTGCCAAAGATCTGAGCAAAAGCCCTTGTCTGTATATTTTTTACAGATAGATACTAAGTGCTGCCAGTTTCTAGCAATGGGGGGTTTGGCCTGGGAACGAGAATTCAGATGACAAGAAATTACGTCATTCTGCAAGCTTTCCCAGCAGTAATATTTTAGATATAAATTTGAGAAGTCTCTTAGTGAGACAGAGCATTCTGTCTTGGAGCTGACAAGATGACACATTCATATCATCTGTCTTCCTCTAATGAAGTAAGTTTCTATAGAACAGTACAACTCTCTTGGATACTGTCAGGAATATAGTAAAGCTTAGTTTAGATTTGTGTAAGCCTGTACTGCAATGTTATTTTAAATAGTTCCTGTGGTTTTGAACTCTTCTCACTGTGAATATATATTTTGTATTGTATTGTTCTTTTATTACTAAATGTATTTAAACCTTTCACTATGGCTGATCTGTGTAGAGAAATTTTAGTTTTTGAGAGTACTTGCATATTTATTTGGTGACACTGTGTAGGCCACTCCTAATAGCCTTGCTCTTGGTCAAACTACCTTTTGTATTAGTGTTAATATTACACAGTAAAATTGGACACTCTTTATTAAGGGCCCTGAAGTAGCTGATAAGGAGTGACTGGTGGAAGTGAAAACTACCTTATAGTCTTGGCTGAAGGAGACCTAGCTAGTAAACCTGTGCTAGCCTTTCCCAGGTGTGTGTGTGTGTGTGTGTGTGTGTGTGTGTGTGTGTGTGTGTGTGCATATCAAACTTTAAAGGGTGTGTGCCAGCTACTTGGGCAGGGACCTGAAGCACTGGTTGGACAGAGAGGGTGCTAGAGGTCTTGGCTCAGTCACTCAGTTGCGATCTCAACTCTATAGCTGTGCCATTGGGAAGTCTTACAGGGGATCTGGAGGAAGAGTGAGAAACCAGCCCTGGACTGACTGTGGTCTCTGTGTGCTTTTAAGAGAAATTGCATTTGATGCAGACAGCTGCATCTGGAAATACTGCGTGTGTGTACCGGTTATCCTCCCAGTGAGCATCCCTCACTGTTGCCAGTGGTGTGGATTGAGGCTCCTTAATTACTGGTCCAATGGAGGGTCATCACAGGTTTCTCCAAGTTTGTCCAAGTATGCAATGTGAGCTTTTAGGGCCATGGAGGGTAACCTACAGCTGGCTAAGATATGATACAGGATTTTGTATATAGTGATCTGCAACTAGAGAAACTCCAGCATGCCATTCTGTTTGACCACCATAGAAGGAATGCTCATTTATTGATACACACTGAGACACCTCCACCTTTACCCCTTGTCTGTGCACCTACTGGTCTAAAAGTGTGGAAGGCACAGAAACCTTGTACTGGCATTGCCAGAGTACTCTTTGCTGCTTTAAAAAATCTCTCAGTAACTCTACAGATTTACATATTCGAGTACGAGGGCGGCTTGGAGGAAGTGTATTTTTTTTTTTTAATTTAGGCTACTGGCATTGAGCAGTAAGATCTTGAGGTGCTATTGAGTTGATTGTTCAGTGTCGGTAGGTTTGTCAATTTGACATGGATTAAAAAAGGGGCTATGGGGTTGTACAAAGCTTTAGCCAGTATTCAAAAGTCTACAGGGAAAAGTGCAGCCCATCCTTGGGAAAACAATGTCTTTTTTTTCCTCAAAAGTTAGAATCAAATCCTGTACTTTGTGTCTGTGACATAAACACCTTAGCAATTATACGAACCCCTCCTTATTAGCTAGGTAGTTTCTACTTTACAATTTACATCAAGCATATATACATGTGTTACAGCCCCTGTTTACCCCAGGCCAGTAATCAAGGAGTCCCAATCCTCAACACTGACGCTAGTGAGAGGCAGTCACTAAAAACAGGAATGGATTTACACAGAATTTCAAATGCAGCTCTCTGCATCCTGCACAATTTCCCCCAAGAGCACACAAAGAACATGCTCCACTGGGACTGGACTCTGTCTCTCCAGATCCCAAACAAAACTCACCTTGGAGCACAGTGTCCCAAGTTCTAAGTATCTGGCACACACACTTGAATATCTGATTTTTTCCACATGAACACAAACATACACACCTGGGCTTAAGTCAACCCTGCTCATTACAGTCTGTACAGGACCTCCCTGTCATGGTGAGGCTTCATTATGTTAATACAATTTATGCCCCTGCCTAGCAGATTTACCATGTAATTAACAATACCACCCTTCCTTACCACTTCAAAGGGTCCCTCCCAAGCTGCCCACAGCTCACTGTTTCCTGTCAGATACAGTAAGCTGCCTACAGCTCACTGCATCTGCCAGGAATAAGCACCATAACCTGCTGTTCAACAGCATACTCTCAGGCTTGAACATTCCTGTCATACCAGAACTTTTTCTGCTGTTAGGCTCCTGCCAGGTTCTCCTGGGCCAAACCCATGAGATCCCTAAGCCCTGTCCTGAGATTTAGGACATATGCCACAACAGATTCCTAACAGATTCCTTGTGGGATTCACACTCACTCTCCCACTCATCACAAATCAAATCTAAAGGCCTATAAAGATCCCCTCACCCTATGTCCATACAGTAACTCAAAAGGATGAAAAAACTTGTGGATTTCTGGGGTACCTCTATGTATGCAAACAATGGATGGGACAAATATTTGTCCCACTCACTCGCCTAAATTAGTCGGCAAATGCCCATAGCATGGTCTTTCGTGTAAAGTTTAACCTCTCAACAAAACCATTAGTCTGGGGATGGTAGGGGTTGGTCTTTAGATGCTTCACCCCACAATGCTTCCACAGGCAAGCCAGCAGGTCTGACATGAAAATGGTACCTCTGTCAGTCAGTATTTCTCCTGGGAAACCTACCCTGCTGAAAATCTCTAACAAAGCATTTGCCACCTTCTCTGCCTTGATGGATTACAGAGCCACCGCCTCAGGGTATCTGGTAGCATAATCTATAACCACCAGGATATACTTCTTCCCTGTGGAACTTGGGGTACTCAGACTCCACAATATTCATAGCTACCCTCTGAAACAGCCCCTCAATCACAGGCAAAGGCATCAACGGAGCCTTGGACTTGTCTCCCACCTTGCCTACCTTTTGGCACTGCTCACAGGTCTTGCAATACCCTGTTACATTACTTGCAATCCCAGGCCAATAAAAATTCTGCATAATAAAACTCCTGGTATGCTTTATACCCATATGACCTGCAAAAGGAATTTCATGGGCTATGACTAAAAGTGGTAAATGGTAGGCTTTGGGCACAACCAACTGCTGTATTACCTCACCCGCTAGCTCTCCCCTTAGGGGTCCACTCCCTGTACAGTAACCCTTTGTTCCAGTACACAGACTCCTCTTTTCCTTGACCATCAAGTGTCTCCTTTGCTACACCCCATCCAGCCTAGTAAGTTAGGGTCCGAAAGCTGTGCCTGTCTCAACTCTATCTCTAACTCCTACCAGCTCCCTTTCCACTTGAAGCCTAGTGTCTTCTAGCTGTGGTGCCTCACTGTCAACCTGGGTACTTCCACTCACTTCTCTCCTTGCAGTCACCCTGTCTATGGAAACATCAGTACCTACCAGCAGCTGTGGTTCATTTTCAGGCTCACTTCTACTAGGTAGCTCCCTCCCTGAATTAACCACATCACCAACCCCAGCTTCAGGCATGGGGTCTGTCTGGGTCCCATTCAGGCTACCAGATCTACCTGCCTGTCTCCAAGTCTGACTGCATGCACACAGGGTACTACATTATCAAAATCATTCTCTATTAAGACATCTGCTGGGATAACCTCAAAGACACCTACCTGCTTGTTCCTTTTCCACCCTCCCAGTCAAAGTGAACTCTGGCAAAAGGTATTTGAAATTGGGTCCCTCCTAAAGCTCTAACTGGTATGGACTGCCAAAGCAGGTACTGCTCTTCTTTAACCACTGCAGGCTTCACAATGGTTATGTCAGAGGTGGTCTCTCTCTTAGCAGTGACCTGTCTTTCATCCGCTAAGATAGAATACAAACTCCAGTGATCATGTGGTACCTCTGTTGTCTCCAGACAACTTACTACTGGCACGCTTTTATTCCCACTTGCTGGCTGTCTCACCTTTTGTTCCCTACCTTGCTTCAGTGGACATTTGCATTCTACATGGCCCCTCTGGTTACATTTAAAACATCTAACCCCTAATGCTGACCTTGTACCTAAGCTAGTGGCTTCCCCCATTACTGATAAACTCTGTTGGGGTGATTTAGGTTGCCCATCATGGGTTCCCTTATATGCAAGTGCAGCACTGGGTATCCCTTCCTTGTGCAGTGATGCCCAGTTTGCTAAGTAGAGATCCCGTTTTCTCCCCAGTTCACCTGCCGAGTTACATTCTTGGTCTGCCAACCAGAGTCTCATGTCCTCAGGCAAAGTGCTAAGGGCTTGTTGCCTCAGCAAAAGGTCTGGGAGCCTTTCAAAAGTGGTGACCTGACACCCACTCACCCACCTATGGAAATAAGTGCTTAACTCAACAATATAATCATACACACTTTCATCTGCCTTTCATCTATGCTCAATACTTTTTTCTCTAAGCTTCTGATGTTAACTTAAAACAGTATGGCAAACACTGTTTAAACAGTATCAGACAATTTGGAAACGGCAGCTACAGCTTTACCATGGAGTAAGGGGATCAGGAACCATACCCAAGCTCTTCGTCAACATCACACTGTTTACATACCCTTTCAAATATATGAATAAAACTCAAAATCAGTTTAGTCTTTAAATTGTGGAAGAAATTTACTGACCTTTATTTCTTCTGGGGTTCGGTTATTCCCTTCCACATTATCTTCATAACCTTGTCGAAGAGTCAGCATCTCCTTTTCATGCTGATGCTGTTTCTTTTTTTTCCATCCTCCAAATGTCACCATTCACAGGCGCTGCCTCCAAATGTTTAGCCTCTAATTCATGCTGATGCTGCATTCTGAACTGCCCTGTTTCCAAAGGCTGCGCATCCCCATTACTGGATTGGCTATCTCCCTTGTTGCTGGACCATACTGCAGCTGCGATTAACACTGAAATCCTATTCTCTTTTGTCAGGGTGGCATGCAGCAGTCCTCTGGTTTTGCACACCTTGGCCAACTGATTGTCAGCTTGCTATAGTCTTCTGCAGACATCTTTGCCTGCTTTCCCTGACTAAACTAACGATAAATAAAACTGTTGTGACACAAACTCCGAATAGTTTACTTTGTAGCTATTGAGAGTACACACATCTTCAGTGACAACTGCTTACAGGCTACTGAAGTTCAATTAATATCTCATCACTGCCACCAATATGATGGCCCCTCTACTCCAGGCCAGTAATCAAGGAACCCCAATCCTCACCACTGACACCGGTGAGAGGCAGGCACTAAAAACAGGAATGAATTTACACAGTATTTCAAATGCAGCTCTCTGCATCCAACACAATTTCCCCCAAAAGCACACAGGGATCAAGTTACACTGGGAATGGACTCTCTGTCTCTCCAGATCCCAAACAAGACCCACCTTGGAGCACTGTGTCCCAGTTTCAAGTATCTGGGACACACACACACCACCCAGCCCTGGGAAAGGCTGACACAGATTCACCAGCTGTCCCCCCTCTCCAGACCACATGGTAGATTGCTGCCACCAGCCAAATACTGTAAGGCTCTTACAAAGGAGTAACCAATTAAACTTTGCCAAAGTAATACTGATAAGAATGGTAGTGTATGACAAAAGCAGTAAGCCTTTACGGAGTGAACACTGACACTGAAATAAGCACAGGTACTTCAAGATATTAAAATTATTTACTAAAAGACCAACCACAATGAAAAAGTATAGAATACTTGATGGGTAATAAAAATAAAAAATAAGAAAATGCTTAATGTTTAGTTACAATAAACAGTTTTCATTCACAGGGAACATAAAATGACAGCTGGATAGAATCTCACATGCAGAAAAAAGAAATACTAAACTAATCTCACTGTAATTTTCCTAACTGAACTAAAGAGAAACTGACCCTAGTTAACTCACTTAACATCACAAGCAAATGTACTGCTGAGATGTTCACATCCACAAGGCAAGATGAGACACTACACAAACACACTGAACTGTACAGCCATCTAGTGAGCTACTATTACTGAACTGTGATAAAGATCTTTTATATATCAGATTCCACAGAAAAACAAACTGCAGTTGCGAGAGTTCCATCCTTTAGCTGGTTATAGAATTACATCACATCGAGTGACCTGCCTCTGACGCAGCTCACATTCAGAACTCTTAAGATGATGTTGCATCTTTTTTTTTTTTTTTTAACAGAAGCAACTTTAAAAAAATACATTTTAAAACAAGCATTTATACAAAATAATGTGACAGTCAGATTACAAAGATTATTTACAAAACCATTTTAATACAAGCATTTGTACAAAATAATGTGACAGCCAAATGACATAAGATTATTTACAAAACCTCAACCAGTCATGCTGGCATATGTCACACATGCACTGTCTCACTTCTGATATAGCTGGCAATACCTAATAACATCACAACATAGTCAGGCATATTACTAGGAAAGAGGAATAAGATCCATGGCAGTTTTTGTCAAGTTAACAGTAAGTCAGTAGGAAAGCACAGGAATGTATGTACAATGTCTGGAAAACTTAACAGCTGTTAATACACTTTCAGGAGGTGCAGGCCTTAGTTTAAACAGGCTGCTCTCAGTTTTAAGACGGTGGCTATAGCTGGGAGAGAACGTCAGGAAAAAAAGGTGGTGGAAAGAAGAGTACGGTGGGTTTATCCTTCAGATGTGTAGGAATATTGCCCTCAACCACCAGTTTGTTTTTCCTTTTCCCTTAAAGTGAAGGCACTGAAATTTCTAGAAATACTACACTTGCTCTTCAGCTGAGCAGCCCCTAAAGCAATATGAGCACAATTCATGCAGCTCTTGTCGGGAAATCTTGTGCCCATGTCATTTTTTAAATGTAGGTTTATTCTCCTTTTCCATACTAAAAGCACACGGAAACCAGTCTTAGGAAAGCAGCCTATACTTCACACTAAGCAAACACCAACTCAAGGAAATGAAAACGGCTATATCTAGCCAAGCAAGCCCACAAACCAAAACGTGACAGAGGAGACAGTCAGGGTTAAAAATTAGTCAAATAACAAGAAAATAACTGCTAAAGAAGTGTAGCATTCCTAGTACTTAGCAATGGGATAGAATTATGAAGAAAACTGCACTCAGCTGTACAAAGAAACTCCTAAATTGGCACTCAAGCTATTCTGAGAAGTCTGTCAGAATGCCAGCAGCAAAATTTGGAGAAGCAGAAAGGGAACATGTGCAAGGAGAAGCTCAAGATTATCAGATTCCACTGCAGTAAATAGAAAAATGACACGGTACCAGCCCTGTTGGTCTAGTGTTCAGACAGGACCAGAAAAATTATCTAATTTTGATATCAGAAAATACCACCTCTTCTGGAGGGAAATCCGAAGACACACTTTTCTCAGAATCTTCAGTTAGACAATTGTGAATCACATTGTACCCTCCCCTTCCTGCTCATCTAGCTAAAAAACACCATCAATTTGAGAGTTTTTTTTAATTAGCAGGTAGTGATGAAACAGTTAAAGTACAGGAAAAGAGATTTAAGTTTATGCTTTTTCTTCCTAAGAGACTCCTTCGAAAGGGAACAATTCATAAAGGAAGCACCAGCTCAGGAATCAGGCACCTTACATCAGGTGAGCAGTACTCCTTCACCAGCTCCTTCCCCAGAGCTCAGCAGTGGTTCTCCCTTACCTGGCAAGGGCAGCCCAACAACCACATTAATCTCTTGGTCCTTAAGTGGTGTCCTGAAGAGCTACATTACAGGGACCAGGAGCAAATGATGGATTGTCTAAGAAATCAGTTTTGGCCACAACATAGTCACTTGCCCAATGAGGAGGGCAGAGCCCAAAAGACTTACTAACAACTTTCTTCTTGCAGATGGGGGAAGCAAGAACTGCAGAGAGAGACAACTGCTTGATGTTCAAGCCATAAAGATGGCTCACAAGCAGATAGCGGAGCCTCTGTAAGTCAGTACACACACCAAAAGGAAATGAAGGTTCTCGGGTAAAACTTTCTATAATAGTCCAAAAAAATGCACCAAATCCAGCTCCATACACACTTCCTGTACACAAAGGTAGAATTTCAATAAAAATATAGATTTTTACATTTTTTTCAAATAAGTATTATGCAAGCAAAAAATTCATTCAGTAACATGGTAGTTCCACAAGTGTTGTTTCACAGCATGAAATTATTATTCATGGAAATTATGTAATGGAAGGTTTTCCCTAGAAGGGGATTCTCTGCCAAGCTTTAAAAGGCTAATTAGTCCACAATCAGTTCGACAAAGACCAGAGGGACAACGCACTTTCATGTGTAGAAAGCTCTGAAGCATTTTGACACCCAGTCTGCCTTTTAGATGGCTCTGTTCAAGATAGTGGCAGTATGGTTACTTAGAAGATGCCCACTCTAAAGTTGAAAGCTGGCTGGTGGTCATATCTTGGGCAAGGGTATAACCCATATAAGCTACTGCAATACTGATCTAAATGTTGAACATTAACATTCAAGGTGACCATGAAAGCTTGGGTCAAGGTCAGACTGTGGAGCTTTTGAAGTGAGTATTTTGAATTTGGGAAGCAGAAGAAATTTGTTTAGTCTTGAAAGGTTTAAAAACAGGCATTTAAACCCTTCCTTTCAGAGGACCAGAAACTACCAAAGTAAAACGTATTTATTTTTGTTGGCCTTTCTATATGGAACCCTAAGTCAAGAAATCTTGCACTTGAACCTGCTACTCTTTCAACTGTTCTCTTAGAATGGTAGGAACGTGTGAAAATGTTGGTTGGGTTGTAATGCATTCTGTAGCCTGAACTTATTAAGCTTAGACGAATTTGCCCACAGCAATTGTTTTGTTACTTGTGGAGGAAAAATCTGCCCACAGCTTTATGGGAGGGGGCAGGGGAGGTGCTCTTTTGAGTTGGGGCTACTCCCTACTAGGTTCACAGGGGCCTCGTTTTGTGGTTGGCTTGCCATTTTCATGTAAATTTTCCCTTTATGGTTTAAATCGCATAGGCTAGAAAAGAGCATCGCTGTGGGGAAGTTCCTGCTGAATGCAGACAGGGGAGCCACAGAAAGTCTTTCACTGTCTGCACTGTACTCTACTTCCTCCAGTTTCTGGAATACACTTTAGACTGAGTCCAAACAGGAAATACATGTCTAATGCAGCATCAAGAATTCATGCTTTGGCAGTGGTTGTTCTTTTAGCCAAGCATGCCTCCCAATTACCAACCCTGTAGCAGCAGCCTTGCTTGATGTTTCCAAGACATCAAAGGCATATTTAAGTGCTTGGCAACCTGGGAACTGGTGTTGCATAGATCCAACTCTTTCCAGAAAGCATTATACTCCCATTCTCTCTACCTTCCATTTTATCTGATCTGAGAAAGCATCCTGGTATTTAATTATATGAAACTGGTATATTAAAGCACTCATGGCCTAGACAGATGGTGCAATTTTTTTCCTACTTCACTGAGGGTCATGTATCATTTTTCAAAGGCTTCTTGGAAGTGCAACACTCATCTCCCTTGGATTCTGAAGAAGCCACTGGATTCTTATACAGGTCCTTCTGGGAGTCAAGCACTCTGTAAAGTCAGTCTGATTTTCTAGGGGTGGGAGCTGGAAGTCAGGCTACACAGATAACTGAAGGACATCATCTGCCACTTCCAAAACTAAAAAGGAGATTTCAGCTCAGGAAAAGAAAAAAACATCTAAGCCTTTTCTTGGACTGAGGATATTACCAAGCTTCAACACTAGGAGCATCTCCAAAAGATTCTCAGGTAGTGAGGATAAGGTAAGAATTTCATCTGATGCAGAATTGACATACACCAGTATATAAAGGTGGTCAACAGATGCAACTAGTCCTCATCCAAGGTACAGCAATCTGAAGAATGATATGAGAAAAGATCCTTTTTTCCAGTCGAGATTCTGAGTGCAGGGGTGCTTGACAGGGCCCAGTTACCATGGCCTCAGGAAATTCATGAAGTCCTCTGCAAGTCCAAGTCCTGGGGTAGGACAGAGTATGGTGGGTTTGTGGCCCAAGCTGCTGAGGAAGGCTTGCTTTGGCAACTTGGGCATACATTTGGGTGTGTCATTGAGTATTAGCCTCAGGTCACAAGGCAGGTGCCCTTGACCTGCACCTGGTCTGCCGTGATCTCTTGTGGAAAAATGTGGGAGATTCCTTCCTAGTTACGATAATCAAGGCATAAGAATTCGGTGTATACACAGCAACTATAGGTCCATCTAACACCTAGCCATACTTGCTCCAAGCAGACATCAATGACAACAGAGCAGCTTCCAAAGGTCTCGCACCACAGGTCTCAGTGGTATAGTCAGTCAAAAAGGACTGTGAAAGCTCCTTGGCTTCTTTGACCAAGAGTCCTGCAGTCAGAAATGGCACTGTCCAGTTATTTAGCATGTACTTTTTTCTGTCATATCCTTTTCTTACCTTTTAAGTGACAGACTGACCAAGGGATCAGCACCACTATGGCAGATGTAAAGCACCAATACTCTTTGCAGTTCTATGAACTTCTGAAGCAATCTGGCTGTACATCAAATGGTGAAAGCATTAAATAAAAGCACTGGGGACAGTTGACCACATCCTACACAAAACAGATGAAATACAAGTATCAAAAAATAGATTTCCCAGCCTGACACACCCCAGCACTGGCCCAGTAATCAAGGAGCCTCAATCCTCACCACTGGCAACAGTGGGGGACATACACACTGGGAGGATGACAAGTACACACACACAGATCAGTCTGTCTGGGGGTGGTTTTTCCCTCTTTTTCCAGATCCCCAATAAGAATCCCCACTGGCAGAGCTATAGAGTTGAGATCTCAGCTGAGTGGCCAAGCTAAGACCTCCAGCACCCTCTGTGTCCAACTAGTTCTTGGTGTCCCTGCCCAAGTAGCTGAGACACACAATGAGATTTGATTTATACATATACACACACATCTGGGAATGGCTGGCACAGGTTTACTAGCTATGCCCCCTTCTGCCCAGACAATAAGGTACTTTTCACTGCCACCAGTCAGCTCCTTATCAGCTACTTTAAAGCCCTTAACAAAGGGAGCCCAATCCTACTGTGTAATGTTACTATTAATACAAATGGTAGTTTGACCAAGGGCCAGGTTATTAGAAGTGGCCTACACAATGTCATCAAAGAGATATGCAAGTACTCTGAGAGCTGAAATATGTCTCTCAAATATCAGCCACAACGATAGGTTTAAATATATTTAATAATAAATAATAAAAGAACAAGAAAAAAACTCGGAAAATCATCACAGTAACTTCATAGTTCAAAATCACAGGAAATATTTAAAACATTGCAGGACAGCCTCCAATAGATAGAGAAAACATCTAAACTAGTCTTTACTATATTCGTAGCTGTATCTAAAAGAATTACTATACCCCAGAAACTTACTATTACAGCAAGTCAAGTGTGGTGAATGGATCTTCTAGCTGATGATGTTATCATAGGTTCATAGGTGTGCAGTAGGCTAACAGCCCTGGAACCTTTACAAGCCTAGCCCATAGGATTACACTGGCATCGTGCCACCTGACCTTAGGTTCCCAGTGCTTCTGTCGAGTAGAGCCACTGGAGTGATCCCCGGGGTGAATTTTCTATTTCTCATCCACTAATCAAGATTTCTCTTGAAGAGGGCCAGTGAGGTGCTCTGCTTGACATGTATGGGAAGTCTATTCCATAGCATGGACAGTCTCTGGGTTATGAACCTGTCCCTCCAGCATGTTCTGTTGATTGTGGTAATGAGGTTGAGGTCACTGGAGCATGTGTTGTGGAGGGATTGGGATTTCTTTAGATGTAGCATTTCCAACAAAGCTGAGTCAGACATGGCTTTGTAAGTCAAGCAGAGATCGTCTCTAAGTAATAGGTCAAAAAGATATATATAAAAATGCCTCCCCCCTAAGAGTTCTTAAATTAATATCAAACATTACTGCTGGGTTAGCTTTGACAACATCACTTTTTGTCACCTGACTAGTTCCCAAGCTAAACCCCCATTGTCAAAAACTATCAGCATTTAACATCTCCCTGTGAAAATACACAGTTTTCAGATGTTTGCAACTGCTGGAAGACATAAAACAATAAAACACTTTCAAAACACTGCAAATGGCACTCTAGTTCTAGACATCCTTTCTCCTTACTGCATTGAAACTAACTTTTATAGCACAATCATAAAACAATTTCAAATATTTTCTTGAAGTTTTGCAAGTTAACACAATCACTACATACCTCAACCACCACCCACAACTACACAACACACCCCCATATATGTCGAGATTCTCAACAAAAACATACCCAAACAAAGAAGACCTCAGAGGCAAAAACACATGCGAACTCCACAACCCTCCACACCACGTACCATGCATAGCCCAAACACCTGTGTCTTGCAACCATGAAGGCCTAACCATAAACCCAACATATTAGTCATAGGAGACTCCATTGTGAGACGCACAGATGTGCCTCTCACCAGGCTGGATAATGAGAAAGTCACGGTTAGTAGTCTGTCAGGTGGCAGAACCTGCTATATCACATACGCACTCAGGTCTCTCAACAGCAGCTACTGTTATGACTCTGTCATAGTCCACATTGGGGTGAATGACTTTAGACATACCTCCCTGGACTATATGGAGAGAGACATGATTGAGCTGGCTGAATGTGTGTCCCAGGCAGCTATGTCCCCAGCATTAAGCAGCATTATACCGTCACCCAGAATGATGCCTCAATACAAACAGAAAATGACTAACAATTGGCTTAGTTTCTGGTGTCATTCCAGGGAGATCCAGTACCTCTCAGCCTGGGAAGACATGATCGACAGACCATGCTGCTTTGCTAGAGATGGTCTGCATCTGTCTCACTTGGGCTTCAGGCAAAGGCCCTTGCTTCCCCCATAGTGTGTTTTTTAGGTAAAGTCCTGAGGTCGATAAATCCAACATAATAATTTCAACAAAACGCAAATTAAAAGGTCATGCTGCTAAACGCTAGGATTCTAAACATGAAACTGCATTAATTGCAAGCATTCTTATTGCTCCTGGAAGATGCTGACATTTGTGCAGTCACAGAAACCTGTTTCAAAGCTGCTGACAGCACCCCAGCCTTACCTGGTTACTCATCCTATCATACATTCAGACTCCACATTGTGGGCAGCAAAGCCAAAGGGGATGGAGTTTCAATGTATATTATAGACACACACCTCTGGGCTGGTCAAACAGTATGACGCACAGGAGACACTCCAGGTGCAGTTAACCATTGACAAGACCCCTATTCAAATCATAGCTCACTACAGGCACCCAAATTTGGCTCAAGATGCCCCCTCCACCTATCTGGACATCTTCGAGTCTATCAAAATTCAACCCTTTACCCTGATTCTGGGTGACTAACTACCCAACCACAGATTGGAAAAACTGCTCATGCCAGAACACAAATACTCAGAAATTCCTCGATTTTATCAATGCAAATGCCTTGGAACAGCTAACCGATACCCCCACAGGAGGTGATAATATTGTGGACTTTGTATTAACCAACATGAGTAAACACTGCAGCACCAGTGTCATCCTCCCTGGTAAGATCAGACCATAATGCAATCACTTTTGAAGTCAGCATCTCTCCTGACCCCCCCTCTAGTTCGGGTCAAACAAAAACAATTTCTTCAAAGCTGATTACAACCTCCTGATGGATGGTATAAACAGATTCACAGATGCCCCCCCCCCCCCCATTGGAACTGGCACCAATGTCCAAATCAACACTAAAGTACTATATGAGCACTTATATAGATGCATGGAATCTAATACCTGACAGGAAAAAAAATCATCCTCTGCAAGGAAGAGTAAACCTGTCTGGTGGACATCAGCAATAAAACTATATAACAAAAGGAAAAAATAAATTGCTGCCCCGGACCAAGGAGCAGCAGGTGCCCAATTGGAAGCAATCTCTCCTTAGCCTGAACAAGCAAATAAGAGCACTAGTGAAATCCTCTAAAGACAACAGAGTCCAAATTGCCCACATCTACCAGAGACAATCATAAGGCCTTCTTCACATATGTCCGCAATCTCAAAGGAAGCAAACAGATCTATTCAGAGCTGGTGGTCAAGGACACCACATACACAAATGCTGTAGATACAGCCAACCTACTGGCTGACTGATTCAGTGAAAACTTTACCCCTCCTCCCCCCCTTTCAGTAAATCAGGACATCCCCAGTACCTTCGCCCTCCCCTTATCTCTAGGGAACAGGTCATCACTGCATTCCAAAGGCAAAAAATACAGCCTCCACAGGACCCGATAATATCCCAGGCTGCATCCTACATGAACTTAGGCATGAACTTGCAGCACTATTAGGCACCCTTATTCAACCATAGCCTGAGTACCAGCTTTGTCCCAGCTGAGTGGAGGACAGCCACTGTCATCCCTTTACACAAAGGTGGAGTGTCCACCGATCCAGGAAATTATAGAACCATCAGCCTAACTAGCCTGATCTGCAAGGCCATAGAATGAATTATCAAGGAACTCATTAACAGGGACATTAGCAACCTCCAAACACTCAATACCACACAGTTTGGCTTTGTCAAGGGCAGGTTATGACTGTTAAATCTTGTTGACTTCTTTGAGACAGTCACCAAAGCCATGGATGAGGGGAAGACTGCACACTGCCAACCTTGACCTGGCCAAAGCCTTCGACACTATTCCCCACTCTCTCTCAACTAGGCATCACTCCATATGTTATCAGATAGGTAGCAAACTGGTTCACTGATAGAACCCACCTAATCAAAATAGGGGAAGCCACCTCAAGCAGTAGACCCATAATGAGTGGCATACCCCAGGGATCACTCTTGGGGCATCTATTATTTGGGACATACTTCTCTGAGGTGCAGGCCAAAACCAATGGGCTATGGCTGACCAAGCCTGCAGATGACTGCAAGCTGGGGATGGTCAATTCCCCAAGAGATGTGGGCATCCTCCAAGAGGGTCTCACCCAAACAAATGACTGGTGCCAGAAACATGGCCTCAAGTTGAATGCCAAAGAAAATGCACCATCATCCTCTTTGGGGAGAGTGACATCCCCAGATATCGTATTAACAACATCCTAAGTATGCAATCAGTTGTGAGGGATTTGGGCACCAAGGTTGATAGCAACCTGACTTTTGACCACCATGTTGGTTCCATTGCACAGAAACCTTTCTACATGGCCCACCTCATAAGTAAGTGTATCTCTTCCAGGGACAAGGAGGTCATAACATCCTTGTATTCTTCCCTTACAAGGCTAATTATTGAGTACAACACCCCTTACAGCATGTACCACAGAAAACACATGAAGCAGCTGGAGAGACCACAGACATTCCTCATCAGAAGAATCCAGGGCCTCAAATATCTACCCTACACAAATAGACTAAAAGCTCTGTCTCTCTTAGTTTCATACAGACTCCTCAGAGGTGACCTCTGTCTGGCATACATAGCAATCTCAGACCCTGCCTTGATTGGACTGCTGCATATCCGTAAGTCAAGATCCACTCGAGTAACCTACACACATGACCTCAACCTGGTCTGTGACATTAATAAGACTTGCTGGTGGGACAGATTTGTGTCCCAGAGACTGTCCCATCTATGGAATAAACTCCCTCTCCACGTCAAGCAGAGTACCTCATTACCCCTTTTCAAGTGCAACCTGGATAACTGGATGGGAAACAGAAAATACACCCCTGGGATTCCACCTGTGTCCCTGCTGGACAGGGGCTTTGGGTACTGACTTGTCTAAACATGGGCTAAACTCTTGGCTAAGCTTATAAGGGCCTCAGAGCCAATAACCTAGTAACTTCCTATGAACCCTCTATGTTCCAGTTCCCACTATTAAAACATACACATTTCTGTTCTAAGCCAGCAGGGCATGCTGTGGTTACATTTTAGCTCAGTACATAACACACAGTTCTAGTACAGTTGTCGCATACGCATCTTACATGAAGCATGATGGCATTCACAAATGACACAACCACTTAGAAAATTCCAAATAGCTGGGCTGTCGGTATCTCCTCCTGTCACACTTCTGGATAAATCATATTAATATTCACAAATGACATATAATTTATTTTACAAAATTCTAGATAGCTGGGCTGACAATATTTCCTTTTATGACACCCATCTAACAATTTTTAGAAAAAAGGCACAGATGGAAGCATATTTGCCAATATGGTTCTTAACTTTATTGGCATGTCTTCTGGAATCAGACCAATCAATGTACTAGTAGCACTGGTACTTCACACAGTGATACTAAGAACAAATTAAGGAAATGGTGCCAGCCAATGACCCTATATACCAAAACATCCTGACAGCAGAAGAGGGGAGAGAAGACTCTACCATGCCTTAAAGAAGGTAACAAGTCTAGTACTTAGGCTGGCTTGTACTTCTGAAGTTGGGAAATGCCAAGTGTAACTACTCCAACAGTGAAGCACAACAAACATTCACATTTGTCTGGGACAGTATGAAGAAAGTCAAAGGCCTCTTGCCCTGTGAAACCTGGCCTTCTGCATAATAGTAAGAGGAAAGTGGGACATTTACCAACCCTCCCCCCACACAAAAAAGCCAATCCTGCACTAAACTCATCCCTGCTCTGTCCACTGGGCAAGTGTATGAGAAAGATTTCCAATGTCTGACATTACTCAGACATGGAAACACATAAAAAGATCATCCCCACCTCAAGAATAACTTCCTGGCAAAGATAATCTGACATTCAATGGATTCCAAACGAAGAAAGATGAATCTCTCCAAAAGAAACTGGCAAAAATGAGAAAGTCTGGCAACCAGGTACCTTATGGGCTGAGACTACCCACTTGAAAATTCTTACCGCTTCTGAGTACAGTTGATATGACCTTGTTCAACAGCACAGAGTTCAAACTACACAGCCATATTGTCAGAAAAAAACAGCCATAACTCTAGGATCAGGAAAATTACAGAATCACTTGTCTGTCTACAGAATACTAATTGACAATGGCAACTCTTGCAGCACCACTTCTCCCCCACCCCATTACTTTACCATCACTCTAGGGCAGAGGCATCCATAGTAACCATGGCCAAGGGGAAAAGAATGAAGGAACTGCCCTGAAGGCATCTACATGACTACAAGCAGCTGGAAAACCCAGATTAACCAGCTCCCAGGATCCCTGTGTCGGGACCACTGAGATCAAAGCACTGATTGAAAGACTAGCATGTGTAACCTGACAAAAGGTTTCACAAATACTGTGGCTGCTAAAATCCCAGAGTTTGAAGCAACAAAACTGCATCTAGAGAAACTCAATCCTCATAAAACACTGACAAAACTCATGCCCTGTCCAAAGACAGATGGACATTCCTTCTGGTACTATTCAGTCTGTATGAACATCATCTTGTGTGGGATACAGATGTGACCTCAACAGGCTGCCACCCCTTCCCAGTATTAAGAATAAGCTGAGCAAGTACTTTGTGCTGTGACTCACTTGTCCCTTGTGTGCAACACTAGAAGTTATTCAAATATAGAAACATGCCACATCCAGTAACAGATGCAAGCTGTCATGCATGTGATTAGCACCACCACTGATACCATACATTTGGTGAATACCAAAGGGCTAAGTACAGACCAACAACAGGGAATGAAATCGAGACAGACTAGATTCTGAAATGAACAAACTTCTAGATACGAGTGATGTCTGGGTGAAAAGATGCATTCTGAAGAAAAAAAAAAGCAGTAAGGGCAGAGTAGCTGAAAAAGCTAGAGGTAACGGAGATGAAGCACTGGAGAGGGGTGGTAGAATGCACAATGTGCAACCGACAGAAAGGACATAAAAGCAGAAGCCAAAGTAGTTCCATTTACAGAAAAGGTCAAACAGAACAGATTACAGAGATTCAAGTGCATGTGCAGTAAAGCAGAAGAAAAACTGGGGAAAACAATTTGGGACAGACAGGAAGAAAGCAAGAGGAAACGGGGGCATCCAGCAAAGAGGTGGATGGACTATATGACATGAACCTGCAACAGTCAGTCATGAGTGTTGAAGGTAGGAGAGTGGCACTGAATAGAGATGGCAATAGTTGACAAAACACAATCCCATGTGGAAAATGAGTAAAAAAAGGAGTGTTGATTACAACAATGGAGACGTGATCAAAGGACGAAGTCTTGTGGCATAGGTTCCCCAGATTATGGTTCTGGGTTATGTTGTCAATGTGATAGTTATAGGGGGAAGACATGTTTGTAGAAGGATGCAATTATACATTTCTTGGCAGTAAATTTTAGTCCATGGTTTTCACACCAGCTATTTATTTGGAACAGGTCCTCTTATAGGATCACGGTGCCCTCTGTGGACTTTGAGGGCACCAAATTTGTAGCCATCTGGAAACTTGGCCAGCTACAAACCCTTAACAATCGGTCTGACAACTGAGAAGTAAATGCCAAACAAGAGTGGTCCAAGGACTAAACTCTGGGGTATACCACTAGTGATGGATCTTTTGGAGGACATGCCATACACCTTTATTTCCTGGGTTATATTTGTGCGACATTTTGCTATCTAATGAATTACACAGGGATTTATATTCAAGTCTGTCAGTGATACTTGACAGTGGGATGGTTTGAATGTCTGTGAAGTCTAGATATGCACCATGTACTGATTTGCACTCATCCAATGCTACAGTAACTTATTCAAAGTAAACCATGTTCAGCAGGTAGGTACTACCCTTGACAAATCTGGGCTGCTTTGGATAGTGTTTGCAGGTTACCTATATCCTTATCTATTAATTCCATAATACTTACCACGGCCTTACAGATGAAGCTGGTCAGGCTTATGGGTCTATAATTACAAAATTTAATTGAAGCTCTACCTTTCTACAATGGAAAGACTACTGTGGTCTTCCATTCATTCAGTATGAAGCATTTTTTTATTTTTAAGCATGAAGGATGTTTTGAGGCCAATACTGAACAGCCTGTGTGAGGGGTCTAAGTCATGCTTCAGGCTGCCCAGCAGGTAGCCTGGTATGGTGTCAGGCCCCACAATCATAGTGTTCTTAGCTTTAGCATCCAGAGGACTCATTCTTGGGGGATTTGGAGGACTGTAAATTAGGTACAGGATTTCAGAGTATTAAAGGGGAGAGGTGGATGAAGTTTGTGTTAAAATTCTCTTCTAGAAGACTGGTAATTGTCCTCTGGGTCTGACTATGTGATATCATTTACTGTTAGCTCTGCAAGTGCTACGAATCTTTTCTGAGGTTTCTAACAGTTACAAAGGTTTGTGTATTTATTCTTCATTTAGGTAGCCATGCTGGCTTTGGTTGAATTTACCAGGGACTAGAGTTGCCTGTCAAGTTTAGCAAGAGCATTTTTGGCATCTTGGGAATTACATTTTGTGTGCCAGAAATATTTTTATTATGGTTCCACCACAGGGGCTTATTTTTGAATTTGGCATAATTATTTCTGAGGGAGACAAAGGCGTGTGCATAGAATATTACAGCAAATAATTCAACGTAAGTAGTATAGTCAGCAAAATAGAATGGCTTTTGCATTTAGCCAAGTCATGAAGATTCAGTAGGTTACACTTCTCAATCTGAATGCAAAAGTACTGTGAGCTGCTTCAGTTTTACTGTGAATGCAATTGACTTGGTATGATTTGATGAAGGCAAAGTTACAATGGGTGGGGAGAAAAGATGCCCCATACTGGTAAGGGCCAAACCCTAGAGGGTATCTCACGGATTGGAGTGCAGACTAACTGGTTCAAAGTTTGCATTAATGATGTCCAGAAATTTCTGAGAATAATCTACAAGGATGTACAAGTTAAGGTTTATGGTGGGGTAGTTGGAAGTCTCCTAGGGAATGATGTTTGGATTAATACACAAGGACTCCATAAGTTAGGTAGGAGGTGTGGACAGAGGAAGTCCTACAGATAGATATAATATGGTAAAGGAATTCTGTTGAGAGTAAATTGGACATTGAGTTCCACATTATCTTGTCTAATGAGTCTGGAAGTGAAATGAGAGATGCCACAACCTTTACTATCTTTGCCTAATGCTGTGGGCATGAACAAGTAATAGGCATTGGAACTCTACACTGACAGAACGCTTCACTGAACCAGATCTTAAATAATGCATATATCTAGGTTTTCCAGAGTAAGAAGTGTTTTTTAGGGAGTGGCTTTTTTGTTAAGGCTCCTAGCACTGAGCAGCAATAACATAAAACAGAATCCAAATAATATTAAGGTATGTCAATACCTAAAATTGCACTATGGGGGTAAACAAGGATTTATTCAATACATGAAAGCCTTACAGGGGTACAGGCCATCCTTGGCAGAGCAGTGAGGACTGTCTACCATTTCCTACTAAGCTGACATACACTGAACCCCTCTGAATGACACCAGAAGCTAAGCCATTTGCTGAAAATCTTTTGCTTGTGTTGTGGTATTCTTGATGTTAAAATGCAGTTCAAGGCTATTTTCATCATGTCTCTCTTCACATAGTCCAGGGAGAAGTCATTTGCATCCATCTGTAATAGGACCGTTACAAATGTACATGTGGTGCAAGGACTTGTGTGTTTATGTAATGTAGCAAATCCTGGCACCTGACAGACAACTGACTGACTATCTTTGCACAGCCTGGCAATTGTGCATCAGTGTTTCTAACCATAGAGTTGGGCGGCCACAGTGGTGCAGCAGTTAGCATCCTGCCTCACAGCAAGAGGTTCTCTGGTTCAATTCTCGGCTGGGGTGCCTTCTGTACGGAGTCTGCATGTCCTCCCTGTGGTCGCGTGGGTTTCCCCTCTGGGTGCTCCGGTTTCCTCCCACATCCCAAAGACATGCAGTAGGTGGATTGGACACTCTAAACTGGCCCTAGGTGTGAGTGTTTGCATGTGTGTGCCTTCTGTGGAAGGTTGGGCGCTGGGCTGGCAACTCGACACTGTAAAACTCCACTGCCAATCATGAGCGGACAGATGATCCGCTGTGGCGACCCCTAACCGGGAAAAGCCGAAAGAAGAAGAAGAAGTTTCTAACCATACAGTCATCTATGACTAAGATACTAGATTGTGCAGAGGTTTGCCTTATGGGCTTCTGAACACAGTCCGCATGACTTTTAGATGCATATTTCATGGTTGGTACTGTCTTGCATTTGAAAGATTGTGGGTACTTGCTTCTTGGGTTACTTTTAGGAAGGCTCTCCGGTTTATGTAGGTAACTTAACTCATTCACTCCAATGGAGCTCAGGAAGTTTACACTGTAACTTCTAATGGGCGGAGCCTAAGCCTTTTGACAGAATCAAATTATGTCCTCACATTTCAAACAAATGTTCATATCACTGGAACCATAGGGATTATGAAAGAAGTATAAATGGCAAACTCTTCAGAACAAACAATTTTTATAGTTGTAATGTTCTAGGTCTTAAACCAAATTTTATAAGTCACAGTAAACAATAACTATTACATTTGCAATATTTTGTAAACCACTTAAAATATCTCAACAACCACTCAAGTTACACACATACTGCCAGCAGCATTCATATGAGGCTAAGGAGTTCTGTCTGCATTATTTGGCTGTTGAGATATTTAGAAAAATGCAAGAATTATGTCTATATAAATTAATATCATAAAACAACATCTATTTAGCTGCACTAGACAGAGGTCAAATAGTAATGCAGCTGAGTTTGCCATTCTGTAAGCTTTAAGATGAAATCTCTTAAAACCTTGTACATAGTATGGTTTTGAAATTATTGATGCAAATATGAATAAGCAATATTTGATGCCTAGAGACGTCAGTAGGAGTTAACTGCAAATGCATCTGGAGGCATCACTCGGATTTAATGAGTTGAGAGTTTCAGGATATGACAATCTGTGTGTCTGGTCTGAGTTGTGTGTGCTTTTAGTAAGGTGATGTGTGGTACTGACAACCAGCTTATCTGTTGGGGCTTCATGTGAGAGCTTTGCCTCCAACTTTGTATAAAAAGTACAGTTGTACAAGAACTTGCCAGAATAGTAGAAGTCCTACTGATCACTGTTGCAGTATTCACAACAGATAGGTCACCTGTAGCTTGCTGACATCCAGCTAGGGTACCACAGTTTTACCTTCTTAACACATACATCTGGATGATGACCTCAGCTCATCGGCACAGAGGTATTAAATCAGGCATACGTGCTGGATTTTCAGACCATCTCCAGGCCAGCAGCAGCCTGAAAAATACTGAGGAAGGAGACTGGTCAGCTAGGAGGGGCTTAGCTTGAAAGGGTAAGTTCCCCCTACCCTCAAAAAAGAGCTGTAATATCCTAAGGTAGTGTGTGTGTGTGTGTGTGTGTGTAAGGCACAGAATTTGTGCAAATATGGAAAGAAGAGAAAGGGATAATGTGTGAAGGAAGGAATACTGGACAAGATCAGTAGGACATCTGCTGTTACGCTTTTACACAACTGTACTATGTCCTGAATCACTGTTGCATGATTCTTAACAGATGGGCGATTCCCAGATCTGTACAGAGAGAGAAGGATGGCAGGCTTAGAGTGAAGGAGAAGACAGTTCAGGAGACCAGATAGAATAGTTCTGGCAAACATTTCCCTGGACCTGGAAAAGACATATAGCTTGTACTATTTTGTGAAGTTGTAGCAGATAACCAGGTAGTTGCTTCTAAAATCAATCTGGTATCTGTCCCCTTGTAGAAGCTACATTGTGAAGTCAATACTCAAGTGGAATGTGCTTTTGGCCACATGGGTAAAGTCTTTCCATGGTGAGCAGCAGAAGGAAATAGCCTTTGAGATCCGGGAAGCAACAGTTTGTTTGGAAACTGGTTGCCCTAATCTAGAATCCATAAAGGAGACAAACAGCTGACCTGTTTTCTGATGTGCTTAGCTTTGTCCATGTAAAATGTCAATCGTCTAAGGAGTGCAAGTTTCTTTCTCCTCATTTTGGGGAGTGAGGAAGAAGGTAGGCAGACTGATTGCCTGGTATGGGTTTGCTCACTAACCACTTTTGCATGAAAGGATTGACCCCAATGGTTACCCTTTCTCTGTGGATAATGAGAAAGGGTGGAACAGCCATGAGGGCATAGAGTTCTGAGACTCTCTGGGATGAAGTCAGCCAGAAGTAGTAATGTTTTCTAGGTGCAGAATCTAAGAACAGCAGAAGCCGCCAGTTCAAATGGGGGTAGAGAGAATTTTTCCAAAACAAAACTAAAGGCCCAAGGTGGGGCAACAGGTTTTCTTGGGGGTTTAAGGTGTAGAACCCCTCTCAGAAAAAGTAATTTCTTTCCTAAACATAAGAGGCAGCTCCAAATATAGATAAGCATTACTAGCAGATAAATGAGCCTTACTGGAAGAGGAGGCCAACCCTGAATGCAAGGCACAAGTACTGAAGCACTGTGGGGATGTGACAGGAGTTGGAGTTTGGCATAAGGCACCAGACAGAATCTCTTCCACTTGGCTGTGTAATATTTCCTGGAGTTAGGTTTCCAAGCTTCTTGTAGAACTCAAAGAACCTCTTCAGAGGGTGTGTCTTGTAGAGATTAAAATCCTATCATCTAGTGTTAGACTGACTGGGATGAAGGATCTGCCCTTTCTGTTGTGGGATTAGACCCGGTTGTGGAGGGATTCTCAAGTAATTTCCCTTTGATAAGTGAAACAGGAGTGGGAGCTAGTGTTGTCTTGGCCAGGAAGGTGCCAAAAGCAGGAGTTTTGGAGATCCCTTCTCGGCCTTAAGTAGGAGCCTTGAAAACAGAGGCAGAGGGGATATGCATAAAGGAACTTCCCTGTCCATTGGAAGGAGAAGGCATCTGTTCTCCATGCTAGAGGTGATGGGTTTGTTGTACAGAAAAGAGGGAGTAGGTGATTCTTGGGAGAAGCAAACAGGTCTATCAGAGGAGACCCCACCTGTGAGTTACAGATTTGAAAACCTGTGTCTGCAGACCATTCGTAAGGGTCCTACATGCCTCTACTTAAGATTGTCTGACAATATGTTCTGCTAGAAGGGAATATACATCACAGTAAATTTAAGATTCAGCTGAATTTCTAGGTGCCACACCTCCTGTGTCAGCCTGCAAAGGGGGTAGGATCTTGTGCCTCTGTAGTTTCTATGTACATCACCATGGTGGTGTAGTCTGCAGACTGCCTAGCTTCCAAAGGTATGAGGAGATCTGTAGAGCTTGTAGGAGTGCCCTCATTTCCTTTATGTTGACGTGTTTCAGTACAGGCCACTCTCCTTGAAATCTGTGGTCTCCTGTCTAAGCCACCTATGGCCTGTCTGAGTCATGTGTAAAAAGAACTTAGTTGTGTGGGATGGGATTTAATGGAAAATCTGGGTTGACAGTAACCTGCTTGCTCCAACAAAGGAGTTCCTTCTTGATGCAGGGAAGAGGAGGAATGCACATTGACAGGGTGAGAGTACTGGGACCAGACTAATTTCAGATATCACTATTTTCCTCATGTGTAGTCTGGCAAGAGGCAGCATAGCAATTGTGTCAGCTATAAGCCCAGAGCCCTGAGGGACTGTCTGGCTGAACAATGACCCTCACTGGAAAGCATTAAGAACTCAGTGGCCACAGAGGTGATCTTCTCCTGAGGTATAGAGGTATGCATGGCAGAACTGTCCATGCTGCATCTCAGAAAGATCAACTGTTGGGTGGGAATGGGCTGAGATTTTTTTATGAACACAAAAAAGGTCAAAATTCATAGTGTAAAGAAGAAGCTTCAGGATAGTGTCCCTGGATAAAGCATGGAGTAGTAGCCATCCAGATAAGGGAATATGTGTATGCCCTGAATGCAGCAGAAAGCCACCACAGGTGCTACTGCTATTTGAAAACCATTTGGAGCTGTGGAAAAGTCAAAGTAAAAGCAGTAAACTGAAGATCACTGTGGCCCATGCAGATGGACAATAGAGGTACGACTGCTGAATCCTACACAAATGCACTTTATAAGCATTTACACGAGTGCATGGATCGTACTATCCCTAACAGAACCAAGATGCTATCCTCCAAAAAAGGAAGCCAATCTGGTGGTCTTCTGCCATAAACAAACTCTACAACAGAAGAAAGAAACTGTTGCAAAAAAGAGTAAAATCCCATGATTGGAGGGACTCCCTGGTTAGCCTCAGTAAGAAGCTGAAATCCCTCATAAAATCCTCCAAAGCTAGTTATGAAAACAAAATCACCACTGATTCTAAAGACAACCACAAAGCATGCTATAGCTATGTCAAGAATCTCAATGGCAGCACTCAGATCTGCTCTGAGTTACAGCACAATGGCACTAAATATACAGAACCAACTGATATTGCCAGCATCCTGGCAGATAGGTTCAGTGCAAACTTTACCCCCTCTCACTCCCTAAAGGGCCAATGTCTATACCAGAAGAATGCAAAGTTCCTGTAATCGTGGCTGCACAGGTAAAAACCTCTCTCTCCAAAGCCAAGAACACAGCATCCATGGGACCTGACAACATCCCAGGCTGCCTTCTACATGAACTACAGAATGAACTGGCAGCACCCCACCTAAGTACCATGTTCAGTCATAGCCTCACCTCAGGCTTTGTGCCCATTGAATGGCGCACCATGACGGTTATCCCACTCCACAAAGGGGGATCCATGACAGATGCCGGGAACTACCGCCCCATTAGCCTGACGAGCTTGGTCTGCAAGGCCATGGAACGTATCATCATGGAACTCAAACAAAGACATCTCCAAACTCTGGACCCCACACAGTTCGGGTTTGTAAAAGGCAGATCTTGTTTCCTAAACCTGATAGACTTATTTGAAGCAGTCACCAAAGCCATAGCTGAGGGTAAGGTGGCTCTCACAGCCTATCTAGATCTCACCAAGGTGTCCAACACCATTCCCCCACTCTGGAATTGTAGATAAACTCACTAAACTAGGCATAAATCCCTATGTCACAAGATGGGTTGCCAACTGGCTTACTGACAGAACCCACACTGTGAAAGTAGCAGACTTCAAATCAAACTTCAGACCCGTGACAAGTGGAATACCACAGGGTTCAGTCCTGGGTCCTCTCCTGTTTGGTATCTACTTCTCTGAAGTACAGGCTAGCACAAAAGGTCTTTGGCTAACTAAGTTCACAGATGACTGCAAACTAGGAGCCATAATCAAAACTCCTAATGATGTGGACATCCTACAAAAGGGCCTCACTGAGACAGATGCCAGTGTCAAAAGCCATGGCCTCAAGCTCAATGCCAAAAAGTGCATTGTCATCCCTTTTGGTAAAAACTCTGTACCCATGAACTACCACATAGGCGGTAGTCTACTTAGCACCAAAAGTGTGATAAGAGACCTTGGGACACAGGTGGACAGTAGTCTCTCCTTTGACAATCATATTGCCACAGTGGTTAGGAAATCCTTCTATGTGGCACACCATCACAAAAGGTTACTCATCCAGAAAAAGAGAAGTCATTGTTCCCATCTACTAATCACTCATTAGACCCATTAGAGTACAATGCCCCTTTTGGTATGTACCTCACAAGACATCTACAACTGTAAAGGCCACAGAAATACCTCAAAGAGGATTACGGTCCTCAAACAGATGCCCTATGCAGACCATCTCAAAAAACTCCAGCTTTACTCCGTTGCATATCGCCTACTCAGAGGCTATTTCTGCCTAACATACAAAGCTATGTCAAACCAAGAGCTGTTGGACATGCTCCACTTAAAGAAATCCCAATCCCTCTGAGCTACATGCTCTAGGGACCTAAACCTTGTCACCACAATAAACAGAACATGCTGGAGGGATAGATTCCTGTGTCAGAGACTTCCCATATTCTGGAACAAACTACCTATCTATGTCAAACAGAGCTCCTTACTAGCACTCAAGAAAAATCTTGATGATTGGATGGGAAATAGGAAATTCACCCCAGGGATCACTTCTGTGGCTCTGCTTGACAGGGGCACAGGAATATAATTTTCTTGGGTGGTGAAAGCCAGGGTACCTTTTGGCTAGGCTTATATAGGCCCTAGGGCCAATAGCCTAGTGCCTACCTATGAACATAAGATGATCCAATAAAGAACTGGAGAAATTTTTGCACAAAGGAAGGAGGGGTGGAAATATGCAAATAAGCATCCTTTAGGTCTAAGGATACCAGAAAGGCCTGAGGAATCAAGAAGGGTACAGGAGTTTGTAAAGACATTCTGAAAGAGGAACTCCCTCAGAAAGGTGTTTATCTGGGAAAGGTTCAAAACAGGTCTCCACTGACCCTCTCTTCTATAGTTCTCTGAGCCAGTAAGCCTTGCATGATAGGATATAACATATGTATCTGATTGGGGGTTTCCCCCAGGAGATGGGCAGTTTTCCCCTAGACATAGTAAACCTACTTGACAATGCTCAAGACCAATTTGCCCAAGTTTATTGCTTCAAAGGATGGAAAGTGCTTCTTTTTAAGAGGGGAAGTATGGGGGGTGAGGGGGGAGACAGGTGGAATATAATCAGATGGGCCTACTACCAAATTGAGGCCTTGCAGGAGGAGTATCCCTCAGTTTTTTTCTCTCTGGGAATGTTTCCTTAGAAAATTTCCTTTGCCTATGAAGTGTTCTAGGATCCCTCTTGGAAAAGGAGGAAGATTTTGCTGAATAATTTCTACACTACTTGGGCACTATACAAAGAAGAAGAATTAGAAAACAATATTTCATTGATTTGCCTTGTTCCTGCAAAGATTTTTGAAAAAAAAATGGTAGCTTGTAAGCCAAATACGAGGTTATCATCCAAGGGGGAATCTAGAATTTTCTACTTGAAATCTTCTGGATTAGGTTAGCCTCACAGCAGGCATACTGACTTGATCACTGAGCCAGTAGCAGCCACCTTAGAAGCAGCAGCCACAGCATCATTGTTGCATTTTATACTGTGACTGACAATTTGTAAAGCTTAGTCTACTAGAAATTGTATATGCTGTTTTGATTGATATGCAAAACACAAACCAGGAACAACAAATTCAGACAACCCAAAAATTGAAGGTACTGAAGACACCAACGAGCCTGCAAGAATTTTAAATATTTATTAATAATGAGCCAACAAGACTAAGCGCTTTCATCAGTCAACAACCAAGACTTCATCAGAATCTAAAAATTCAACAAACTCTACAATATTTAAATAGTAAAGAAAAATCACATGATGACCACATCAATTAACAGAAGTAAATGTGTTAACCCTATGTTATCAAGTACAAAAGAAGGCAGTTAGAACATAAGGTGCAGGGCTTACACTTTGTATGAATTTAAACACAGTACACTACTGATTGAAATACATTCATTAAGGCCAGGGGGCACACAAGCATTCAACCTTAGTTGCCACATCATTTCTCTGTATTTGATAAGATCTTCCCATGGCCCTCCCCCTCATATTCTGGGGTACAAAATCCAATCCAAAAAATAAAAAGGAATGATCAGGGTGTGTTTCCTCCACATGCTTGTATAAAGGGTTTTTCACATTCTTACTCCTTATATCTGCATTGTACTCATTGTGAAGGTTGCCAGCCTAGCCAGATAGAATTATCATTTGTAGATATGAATGTAGAACTACAGACTGGTTTTCTTAAATGAAAGAATATGCTGTGAAATGTGAACTTACAACAATGTAACAACATTGCCATCTGCTATAAAGAAAGTTAAGACAAGCATTTCTTGTTTTTCCTTTGAAGTTAAAATTATTTCACGACTGTCTTTGATGTTTACAATTCGGCTCTGACCGGGCTAGATTATGGCATCCTGCCTATTGTTTTAACTTAAGGAATAATTACTAGAGTTTACACGTGGAATGTCTTTTATTGATGTAGTTTCCTGCAGCTGCAAGCTAACAAAAGAATGCAGTTTCTGTTGGCCTGAGAACACCAGGAAAGTGAAAGAATGATGTAATGTTTATCAGAACTGCAATTTCAATTTAAACAGGGAGAATCAGAAGGCATTAAGCATTTTTGTCTTGATCATCCAACTCACAGCACTGCCTGTTGTCTTATGTAAGTTATCTTAGACTTGTGTTTTCTTTTAGAAATAGCTAGGAACTAAACAGATTAGACTAAGTGTTTTTTCTGTGATGTCAGAACTGTACTACTGATTTATTTTAAGTATTTCCCGGTGATCTCTGAACTATCTGACTAGCACTGTGTAGCAAAAAGTATTGTCTTGTGGTTTTAATTAATTATTAGATATTTTAAAACCTTTCAACTGTGGCTGTTTTGTGTAGAGATAATTTAAGCTCTTAAGAGTACTTGCATGCCTTTGGTAAAGCTGTATACAGCCACTCTAATAGTGTTAGCCCTGGGTTATACTACCAATTGGATAATAATATTGCACAGTAATAATTGAACATCCTTTTAAGGGCCTTTGAGTAGTTGATAATTATTAGTGGGTGATGACAGCTGTTAGTAACGTATAGTATGGGAAAAAGGGGCACAGCTGGAGAACCTGTGCCAGCCTTCCCCAGGAGAATCTGTGTGGTTGTATAAACTTCTCAAAGTGTGTGTGTCAGCTACTTGGGCAGGGACATGAAGCACTGGTTGGACAGAGAGGGTGCTAGAGGTTTTAGCTTGCCCACTAGGCTGAGATCTGGACCCTATAGCTGTGCCAATGGGCAGTCTTACTGGGGACCTGGAGATCAAGGGAGCACCAGCCCTGTACCGACTGTGATCTTGGTGTGCTCTTCAGGGAAATTTCACTTTACTGTGTGCATTTGTTATCCTTTCCTCATTTATGAGACTCCCTCTCTGGTGTTAGTGGTGAGGATTGAGGCTCATTGATTGCTGGGCCAGGGCTCGGGCATCACATATTAATCGGTGGCGTTGGTTGGGATATCCTCATATTAATTGTTTGGCAGAGGTGGGATAGCCACATCACATATTAGTTGGCAAATACTAATTGGCTTGTAAGTGGTGTGGGTAGAGTGAATCCTGTAGCTTGTGTACAGTGAGCTTTGAAGGCAATTTTGTACTCTAAAACAGCTACGCAGTGAATACTCAGAGTACAGATCACAATTGTTTTATTTCTTTTGTTAGCTTAGTTAGTCACGGTGAGCAGGCAGCATGTCAGCAGAGGAGTATGGAAAGCTGACATGGAGCCAGCTGGCGGAGATGTGCCAGGCTAGGGGACTGGTGCATGGAAACCTGACTAAGGCAGACCTGATTAGAGCCTTGGTTACAGCTGCATCAGAAAACAGCAACCAGGAGGACAATCAGACTGGCAGTGGAGATATAATATCCTCGGAGAATGGACAGCTCAACCTTTCTGCAGTGGACTTAAAAATCCAGCTAGAGCTAAAGATACTTGAGTTCGAGGCCAGGCATGTGGAATTAGAAGCAGCTGAGAGACTGAGGCATCCAGAGAGTGAGGAGAATGAGAAACTTACATCTGGAAGCTGAGGAAAAAGAAAAGCAGAGGCAGCATGAGAATGAGATGCTGGCTCTTCACCAGAGTCATGGAGGTAATGGGGAAGGGAGTAACTGGAACCCCAGAAGCACGAGGAAACTCCCAGATATGCTGAGAACTAGTTCAAAATGATGTGAAGATTACTGATCCTACAGACATTGCCAACATACTGGCTGACAGGTTCAGTGCAAACTTCTCTCCCCCCTCCCCCCCAAAAGGAGAGATATCTGTACCAAGCGATTGCAGCCCCCCAAACATCTCCAACGCCCAAGTGAGAACTGCTCTCTCCAAAGCAAAAAAAAATGCATCCATGGGACCTGATGGTGTCCCCGGCTGTGTGCTCCACGAACTCAACGAGGAATTAAACCCACAGCTAGGACAGCTGTTTAATCATAGTCTTACCTCTGGATACGTACCCAGGGAGTGGCGCACTGCAACTGTGGTCCCACTTCACAAAGGCGGTGCCTCCACCAACCCTGGAAATTACCGGCCCATTAGCTTGACAAGCCTTATCTGCAAAGCCATGGAGAGGATCATAATGGACCTCATAAATAAAGACATAGGGAATTTGCAGACTTTGGATCCATCCCAGTTTGGCTTTGTCAAAGGCAGATCATGCCTTCTAAACTTGGTTGACTTTTTCAAAACAGTCACCAAAGCCATTGATGAGGGAAAGGCAGTCCATACAGCCTACCTCGATCTGGCGAAGGCCTTTGATACAATACCCCACTCGGTATCATTGAAAACTCATCAGCTTAAATGTTAACCCATACATCACAAGATGGGTTGCAAACTGGCTGAGTGACAGAACCCACAGGGTCAGAGTTGCTGGCGCCATGTCAGACTCAAAGCCTGTCACAAGTGGTGTACCACAGGGCTCAGTCCTGGGCCCACTCTTGTTTGGCATCTACTTTTCCAAGTACAAGCAAACACAGGAGGGTTATGGCTGACAAAGTTTGCAGATGACTGCAAACTGGGCCATAGTAAAAACACATCTGACACAGATATCCTTCAGAAGGGTCTCACAGAAACGGATAACTGGTGCCAGAGCCATGGCCTAAAGTTAAATGCCAAAAATGCATAGTCATACCCTTCGGGAAAAACAAGGTTACCCCTAGCTACCAAATAGGTGGCAATCCACTGAGCACAGAAGAAGTTATCAGGGACCTGGGGACCCAGGTTGATAGTAGTCTGTCATTCGACACCCATGTAGCTAAAGTAGTTAGGAAGACCTTCTACATTGCCCACCTTATCATGAAGGGATTCTCATCTAGATCAAGGGAGGTCATAGTCTCCTATACTCATCACTCATCAGACCAATGATTGAGTACAATGCCCCATTCAGAATGTATCTGACCCGACACTTGCAGCAGCTGGAGAGGCCACAAAAGTTCCTCACCAAAAGGATAAAGGGTCTCAAACATCTGTCCTATGCTGCCCGACTGAAAGAACTCCAGCTCTATTCAGTTGCTTACCGCTTGCTCAGAGGTGACCTTTGCCTAACATACAAGGCCATGTCAAACCCAGATTTGATGAATATGCTTCACCTCAAAAATCTAGATCCGTCAGAGCCACAAGGGCGGAGACTTAAACCTCGACACGGCTATTAATAGGACGTGCTGGAGGGATAGATTCATCACCCAAAGACTCCCTATGCTGTGGAATAAAATCCCGGTATATGTGAGGCAGAGCACCTCGCTGGCCTTGTTCAAGAGAAATCTTGACCAATGGATGGGAGATCGCAGATATACCCCAGGGATTACCTCAGTGTCACTGCTCGACAGAGGCACAGCAAAATAATGGGTATAGTTCCCCATACTAAAGGGGTGGCGTAAGCCACAAAATTATGGGCTAGGCTTGTAAATGCCCTCGGGCAGATAGCCTAGTATGAACCTATGAACCTATGAACAACAGGTCAGTACATTTCTTCCGCAGTTTAAAGTGGGGAATAATTCTGATAGTTTCATTCATATGTTTGAGAGGGTATGTAAAAAGTATGAAGTTGACCAAGGGCTCTAGGTACGATTCCTGACTCCATGGTAAAGCTGTAACTGTACTGTCTAAAATGTCTGACGCATGTTTTGATTATACTGCTGTTAAAACATGTCTTTTAGAACTGTTTAAGCTAACACCTGAAATGTATAGGAAAATGTTTTGTGAGCATAGACACAAGGAAGATGAAAGTGTACGTGAATATGTTGCTGAATTGAGCACTTATTTCCATAGGTGGGTGAGTGGATGTCAGGTCACTACTTTTGAAGGGCTGGCAGACCTTTTGGTGAGGTAACAAGCCCTTAGCACTTTGCCTGAGGACATGAAGATCTGGTTAGCTGACAGACAATGTGCTACTTCAGATGAGTTGGGGAAGAAAGGAAACCGATACCTGGCAAGCAGGGCAGCCCTGCACAGGAAAGGGACCTCCAGTACTGCTCATGGGTCTAAAGGAACCCATGGGGGGCAGCACAGACTGCCACAACAGAATCTGCCAGTAGCAGGGGAAGCCACTAGCCCAGGTAGATGTCCAGGAGCTAGGGTTAAATGTTTTGAATGCAACCAGTGGGGCCATGTGGCATACAGGTGTCCACACAGAGGCAAGGTGGGGAACAAAAGGTGAGGGAGCCAGTAAGTGGGAAAGACAAAATGCCAATAGTAGGTTGTCTTGAGAAAACAGGGGTACTAAACTACCATCCTGCAGATGTCCTGAGAGGGAAGAATTTGGATGAAGCAGTATCATGTGCTTATGCAGTTACATGCAGTAAAACTAGGAGATAAGCATGCAAGTCTGGTAGCCCGGGGGAGACCCAGACAGACTGCATACTTGCAGCCAGGACTGCTGAGATGGTTACTTCAGGGAGGGAGCTAATCTGTAGCAGTGAGACTGAATGTGAGCCACAGCTGCTTGTGGGTACTGATGGTCCCTTGGACAGAGTGACTGCAAAGCTAGAGGTGAGTAGTAGTACTCAGGCTGACAGTGAGGCACCACTGTCAGAGGATGCCAGACTTCCTGTGGAAGGAGAGCTGGGAAGGGTTACAAGGAGAGAGATGAGACAGGCTCAGCTCTCAGTTCCTACATTGCAAGGCCTGAGGCAGGCAGCTAGGCAGGCACCTGATTCTCAAGGAAAGGGGGAATCTGTATACTGAGACAAAGGGTTACTATACAGAGTGTGGACCCCTGAGGGAGGGCTAGAAGGTGAGAGAGTACAGCAGTTGGTAGTGCCTAGAACCTACCGTCTGGTGCTTCTAGCCATAGCCCATGATATTCCTTTTGCAGGTCATATGGGCATAAAACGTACAAAGAGGCATATTATGCAGAACTTCTTTTGGCCTGGAATTTCCAGAGATGTAACAGAGTACTGTAGGATCTGTGAGCAGTGCCAAAAGATAGGCAAGGCCAGAGACAAGGTGAGAGCTCCATTGATGCCTTTTTGCCTGTGATTGAGGTGCCATTTCAGAGGGTAGCTATAGATATTGTGGGTCCTCTGAGCATCCCAAGTTCCACAGGGAAAAGTATATCCTAGTGGTAGTGGATTATGCTACATGATACCCTGAGGCAGTGGCTTTGCCCTCCATTGAGGCAGAGAAGGTGGCAAATGCTTTGTTAGAAAATTTTAGCAGGGTAGGTTTCCCAAAAGAAATACTGATGGACAGAGGTGCCAATTTCATGTCAGACCTGCTGGCTTTTCTGTGGAAGTCCTGTGGGGTGAAGCACATAAAGACCATCCCCTACCTTCCCCAGACTAATGGTCTTGTTGAGAGGTTAAACTCTACAATCAAGTCCATGCTACGGGCATTTGCAGATCAGTTTAAGAGGGAGTGGGACAAACATTTGCCCCATCTGTTTGCTTACAGAGAAGTTCCCCAGGAACCCACAGGTTTTTCACCCTTTGAGTTGCTGTATGGGCATAGGGTGAAGGGACCTCTAGATTTAATTCAAGATGAGTGGTAAGGTGAGTGTGAATCTCAACAAGTCTGCTGTGGCATACATCCTAAACCTCAGGACAAGGCTCAAGGAACTCATGGGCTTGGCCCAGGAAAACCTGGCAGAAACCCAACAACAGAAAAAGGTGTTGGTATGATAGGAATGCTCGAGTTAGAGAGTATGCTGTGGTGCAGCAGGTAATGGTTCTCATTCCTGTCAGACACAACAAGCTGCAAGCAGCTTGAGAGGGACCCTACAAGGTGGTAAGAAAGGTAAGTGATGTTAACTACATGGTGGAACTGCTAGGCAGATGGCAGGGGTACAAATTATACCATATTAACATGATGAAACCTTACCATGATAGGGAGGCTCTTGTGCTGAGCATTTGAAGTGGATTGCAGGAGCAGACTGAGGGAGATCTGGGGACTGATCTCCTCAGTGAGGCTCGGGCTGACACCTCAGTGGAAGGGGTAGCAATGTCCCAGCAGCTATCTCCTACCCAGGTTCGAGAAATCCAAGCAGTGTTGCAGGAATTTGGGGACATGTTCACGGGAAACCAGAGTGTACCCACCTGGTGCAGCACCAGGTGGATACAGGACCCCAAAGGCCTATTAGGCAGGTCCCTTATAGGGTGCTTGAGAGAGTCAGACAAACCCTGAGGGAGGAGGTACAGAAGATGTTGGAACTAGGGGTGATGCAAGAGTCCAACAGTCCCTGGCCCTCCGCAGTGGTGCTGGTGCCAAACAAGGATGGCAGCACCAAATTGTGTGTGGACTACAGGAAATGAAATAGTCACATCGAGACAGATGCTTGCCCCATGCCTAGGACAGTTGAGGCCCTAGAGCAGCTAGGTAGGGCTAAGTAACTTACAACCATTGATCTTACCAAGGGTTACTGGCAGGTGCCCTTGACTCCCAGTGCTGGAGAGATGTCAGCCTTTGTGACTCCTTTTGGCTTGTATGAGTTCACAAAGATGCCCTTTGGGATGAAGAATGCCCCAGTGACTTTCCAGTGGCTGGTAGATCATATCCTAGTAGGAGCAGGAGGGTTTGTCCTTGCTTACCTAGGTGATATTGACATCTACAGCCACTCCTGGCTAGAGCACCTTCAGCATGTCAGGGAGATGCTGGGCAGACTACAGAGGGCAGGGTTGACCATCAAGCTGAGCAAATGTCAGGTGGGTATGGTGGACGTCTCTTACCTAGGACAGAGTGGGGAGTGGTAAGATATGGCCAGAACCTGCCAAAGTGGAAGCCATTCAGGCATAACCTGCACCTGTCACCTAAAAGCAGGTGAGGGCATTTAGGGTACTACAGAAAGTTCATCCCCAGTTATAGTACCATAGCTGCTCCACTCACAGACATGACTAGGAAGAACAGGCCAGATAAGGTAGTGTAGACCCAAGCATGTGAGCAGGCATTCCAAAAGCTTAAAGAAGCTTTGGGAGGACACCCTGTGTTATCCAGTCCAGATTACAGCAAATAATTTGTTGTGCAGGCGGATGCTTCAAACCATGGGGTGGGGGCTGTACTTAGCCAGATTTCTTCAGAGGGAGAAGAGCACCCAGTGGTTTATCTCAGTCATAGGCTCCAACCCATGGAGGAATGCTATGCAGCTGTAGAAAAGGAATGTCTAGCCATAGTGTGGGCACTGCAGAAACTTCAGCCTTATCTGTATGGAAGGAAATTCACTGTTATGACAGATCACAACCGCCTAACATGGTTATACAGAGCCAGCCAGCAAAATGTCAAGTTGCTAAGATGGAGCCTGGAGTTGCAAGCATATATGTCAGTTCAGCACTGCAGTGGGAGTAGCAATGCCAATACAGATGGGCTCTCAAGACAGGGAATGGGGTGAGGTACACTCAGATAGACTTAACCATCTCAAGCAGTGTTTCTCAAGGGTCACTTGAAAAACTAGCTTGAGTTCTCCGGGGGGGGGGATGTGAAGGCTGCCAGCCTTGCCAGATAGTATTATGCCGATAATTCTATCATTTGTAAATATGTATGTGGAACTACAGACTTGTTTTCTTAAATGAAATAATATGCTCTGAAATGTGAACTTAAAACAATGCAACAACATTGCCCTCTGCTGTATAGAAAGCTAAGACAAGCATTTCTTGTTTGTCCTTTGAAAATCAAATTATTTCACGACTGCCTTTGATATTTACAATTCGGCTCCAGCCAGACTAGATGGAGGCATCTGGCCTATTGTTTTAACTTAAGGAATAATTACTAGAGTTTACATATGGAATGTCTTTTATTGATGTAGTTTCCTGCAGCTGCAAGCTAACAAAGGAATGCAGTTTCTGTTGGCCTGAGAACACCAGGAAAGTGAAAGAATGATGTAATGTTTATCAGAACTGCAATTGCAATTTAAACAGGGAGAATCAGAATGCATTAAGCATTTTTGTCTCGATCATCCAACTCACAGCACTGCCTGTTGTCTTATGTAAGTTATCTTAGACTTGTGTTTTCTTTTAGAAATAGCTAGGAACTAGAAAGATTAGACTAAGTGTTTTTCTGTGATGTCAGAACTGTACTACTGATTTAAGTATTTTTGTGTGATCTCTGAACTCTGACTAGCACTGTGTAGTAGAAAATATTGTCTTGTGGTTTTAATTATTAAATATTTTAAAACCTTTCAACTGTGGCTGTTTTGTGTAGATAATTTAAGCTCTTAAGAGTACGTGCATGCCTTTGGCAAAACTGTATAAAGTCACTCTAATAGCTTTAGCCCTGGGTTATACTACCAATTGGATAATATTTCACAGTAATAATTGGACACCCTTTTAAGGACGTTTGAGTAGCTGATAATTATTAGTGGGTGGTAGCAGCTGGTACTACCATATAGTCTGAGGAAAAAGGAGCACAGCTGGAGAACCTGTGCCAGCCTTCCTCAGGTGCGTCTGTGTGGTTATATAAACTCTTCTCAAAGTGTGTGCATCAGCTACTTGGGCAGGGACATGAAGCACTGGTTGGACAGAGAGGGTGCTAGAGGGTTTAGCTTGCCCACTAGGCTATCTGGACCCTATAGCTGTGCTAGTGAAGAGTCTTACTGGGGACCAGGAGAGCAAGGGAGCGACCAGCCCCAGACTGACTGTGATCTCTGTGTGCTCTTAAGGGAAATCACACTTTACTGTATTTGTTATCCTTTCCTCATATACAAGATGCCCTCTCTGGTGTTAGTGGTGAGGACTGAGGCTCCTTGATTACTGGGCCACGGCTTGGGCGTCACACTCGTAAATACACTTTAAATTTCTGTTTGTTTTTTCCCACATAAACATTGAATACACTTTGTCACATACTAAACCCATTGAATTACATGTGCAGTGGAATGAAGTAACCAACTTATGGGTCCCTATCACTAGTGTGTTACCCTCAAAAATAAATATGCATTGGTTGCGGAGTCCACACTTGTAGGTTCCCCACCTCTTGGCTGAATTTGAAGCCAGTTTTTTACTGCCTTCTAACAGTTTTTTCAAGTTCTTCCCTGTCCTATATAGTATACATGGTCCATCACCAAACTTCTCAAAATCTTTCCCATAACAAGAAAATATTTTCCAGTTCTTACATAGTATGTTATCAAATGCATCACTGTCCACATTGTAAGTTGTGACAAATGCCTTACCATAATTTTTAATACATGAACCTCTACACAACTTGAATGGAAATATCTCTCAAGTAAGTACTAATACCATAGACCTTAAAGGGTGGTTTAATTGGGTGCTTGAATTTAACACTACAGAAACCACACATAATGGCACCTTGCAACAATCTATTTCAAAATGTGGACATGTCCTCACTAAATGCCATAAACTGCAAGTAGAAAATGCTTATTTGGTGGAATGTTTCAGGCGTAAGCAGATTCCCCGGGGTCTTAGATCTTGGAAATATTTCACTGGGTTCTCCCTTGCACCACGACCTCATGGAACTTTTTAATAAGCAAGGTGTTGAACTGTTGGAGCTGCTAATTAAACATAACCAACGTGAAACTGAGCAGCTGATTGCTGAAATAAACACTTTAGACACTGTGATTAAGACTTACTGTTTGTTACTTACAGAACACAATACTTGAATGTATATACTAAAATTGACATTGTGAGAGACGTTAGTAAATGTAAAGAAAAGAAACTTGAAATGGATAGAACTGAGTACAATGAGGAGCGAGCCTAGCCCCAACCACAGAATACCAATGAGAACCAGGCATTTAGTGATGGACAGCATGGCAATGAGGAGGAAGTGATGTATTCTGGCAGCAATAGCAATGCCCCTTTAGGGAGGGAGCCCTCGAGACATTCAGAGCATTTGAGGAACAGAGGGAACTACAATGTGAACCAGGAGAGGAAAAACTACAACCAAGGGAACCAGAGGTACCATCAGCAGCAGTATGGACGGTGGAACATGGACAGATAGATGAAAATGTTTCAAATGAACTTCCAGTATAATTTCAAACAAAACAGGTGACTTTTATGTTTTTAACTTTACAGACAACTTGTATCAAACTGAGCATGTTGAAGTATTGAGTAGAGGCTACACTTTTGTCCCTACTTGTTGAGCTAAAACAGAATGATTTGTTGGACTTGAAATTGTTCCTCAGAAAGCTTAATTTTTTTAAGCATGTTTAACCATGATAATGTGGACACATACAAGTTATGTGTTAAAAGGAGCTAGTACTTTTAACCGACCACAGTGTTCTTTAGTTTTATTTGAGAAATTATGTGATTTTTACATCAGAAATTACCTGAACACAAACTAAATACCATACTTACAACATGAGTGTGACTGAAAATGAATTGTCAACATTGCTTTGTCAAGATAAGAACATACGGGTTATGAAACTTGACAAAGGGGGATGGGGTGGGGTGGTAATGCACATTCAAGACTATTTTAATAAAATGTTTGCTCACATTACTGATAATACATAGGAAAAACTACATGAAATTATATTCATGTGGCATACAGGAAAATCAAGTTTTTTTCTTGCAAGACATGTTTGATCAAGGGCAAATAGATGGGGAAATATTGAGTTTCCTTAAAGTGAAATATCCTATAGTGCCAACCATTGTTGGCATTCCAAAGCTTCATAAAGGTTTGAGGGATCCTCCTTTATGAGGCCAGTTGTTAATGCCAGTACTTCCACAGTACATGCCATGACAAAATAAGTGGATTTGAAGCTTAAAAATTGTTTAGCAAGATACCACCCACCTCTGTAAAGACTCTCAAGATTTTTTGACAAAACTTAGGAGAGTTAATTATTCAAAAGCACTATGTTTTGTAACAGTAGACATTAGTTTATTTAATGTTACTCCTCACCAACAGGGTCTTGAATGGTTTAGGGAATTTCTAGTGAATTTAACATTCTTTTGATGAAATTGAAGTTTGTCACATTGATGGAAATAATTTTAGACTACAACTTTGTTTATATTGGAGGACAGTATTTTAAGTAGAAGACGGGTGTAGCAATGGGGGTGGGTTGCACTCCCCTGTAGGCTAATATAATTATGGTGCAGTGGGAAAAAATGTACATACTAAGTAACCCAAAAATGCAGGCATTAAAAATCTATGCCAGATTTTTGGATTTTTTTTTTAGCAGGGGAAATGAATGAAGAAGCAGCAAATGACTTGGTAAACTATTTGAATTCCGCTACCTCATTTTTGAATTGTACTTATTCCTACAGCACTGAAAGTATTGGTTACCTAGATGTGCTAACAGCCAAAGATCATGTTAAGGAGAGGCTTACTACTAACATTCATCGGAAACCCCACTATTCAAATTCCCTCCATCATGTTAAGAAAGGGGTGGGTAAAGGGACAATTTATTCATCTGGCTAAAATGATTTCTGATGACAATATGTTTGAGCAAGAAAGTAAACTTCTTGACATGTTCCAGGCAAGAGGGTATCCGTTGCAATTGATTCTTGGTATTTGTAGTGAAATTAGTCCTAAAGGGTTAGAAGGCACCATCCTACTTCTTTTTAGGGGTTCCACTACTCAAATTATGGAGGATGTTAATGACAGACACGCTACACGTAATAATAAAAATTATGGTAAGGCATTTGTCACAACTTACAATGTGGACAGTGATGCAATTAGTAACATACTATGTAAGAACTGGAAAATATTTTCTTGTTATAGGAAAGATTTTGAGAAGTTTGGTGATAGACCATGTATAGTATATAGGACAGAGAAGAATTTGAAAAAACTGTTGGAAGACAGTGAAAAAATGGCTTCAAATTCAGCCAAGAGGTGGGGAACCTAAAAGTGTGGACTCTGCAACCAATGCACATTTATTTTTGAGGGTAACACACTAGTTGTATGGACCCACAAGTTGGTTACTTCATTCCAATGTACTTGCAATTCAATAGGTTTAGTATATGTGGCAAAGTGTGTTCAATGTTTGTGTCTTTATGTGGGAAAAAAACAAATGGAAATTTAAAGAGCGTATTTACGAGCACAATCTAGATATAAGGAATAAGAATGTTAAAAACTCTTTATATAAGCATGTGGAAACACATGCTGATCATTCCTTTTTATTTTTTTGGATTGTACCCCAGAATAAGAGGAGAGGGCCATGGGAAGATCTTATTGAATATAGAGAAATGATGGGGCAACTAAGGTTGAATGCTTGTGTGCCCCCTGGCCTTAATGAATGCATTTCAATCAAGAATATAGAGAAATGATGCGGCAACTAAGGTTGAATGCTTGTGTGCCCCATGGCCTTAATGAATGTATTTCAATCAGTAGTGTACTGCGTTTAAAATCATACAAAGTGTAAACCCTGCACCTTATATTCTACCACCACCTTTTGTACTCGATAACATAGGGTTAACACATTTGCTTCTGTTAATTGATGTGGTGGTCATGTGATTTTTTTTACTATTTATTGTAGAGTTTGTTGAATTTTTAGATTCTGATGGAGTCTTGGTTATAGGCTGATGAAAGCACTTAATCTTGTTGGCTCAATAATAAATTTTTAAACTTTTTGCTGGCGTCTTCAGTACCTTCAGTTATTGGATTGTCTATATTTGTTGTTCCAGTTTTGATTCATGTGTCTGAAGCTCTGTGATGGTCTTACTCAAGGACTGTAACACAGAGTATTTGGTTATTCAAGTATGGTAGTTAATTGCTCTGACAGCCAAAATGAAGAAAATTTACACTTACCCCACCTGTCCATTGTTCAATTGTCCTTGTCAATGGAGAGAATACTGGTGCCAGGAAGCAGCTTGGAAGGTTTGTCCAAGGCCAGAGATACTGTAACTGGGTCTACCACAGAGTTTTTGTGGAGGTGCTTTAGTTCATCAAGAACTTCAGAGTACCTGCAAGGCCAGGAGGTTGAGAATCAGGTGCAGAAGAGCTGGCATGAAAAGCATCCAGGTAAGCATCTAGCATTGCGGGAACTGGAAGAGGTGCAGGAGTGCCCATCTCTTAAGTTGCAGTATCTTTTTTGCACCTCTGTCACCTGTTTAATCATTCAAAATGCTTCTTCATGCTGCAAGGTTTCTCCAAAGGAGGCTTCTTCCTTTAGAAAGGAAGGATCCCTAACAGAGCACTTATCTGAGTCAGACAAGTGTAGCTATGGTACCAAGCGACCAAAAAATCACTGTCAGGTGCAATGACCTGCATTCAGGCTGGGCGACAGAATTTAGAATCTCACACATACATCTGAATTTATACCCCTAGGCCAACAAGCAGAGATCATCTGGATGTATGTTCTAGAAAGGTAAAACCTTTGTACCCCTTCTGAACATCAGCAAGCTACAACCCATCCATTAGGAATACTGCAACAGTGACTCAGGACATTTACATCTCTTGCTTACTATGTCCTAAAGTTTAAAGTAGTTGTTGGTGGTCAGTAAACATCACACAATTGCTACATTGTGTCAGGATGCTCACTTCAACCAGGCTGGCTGCAAAGGTGAAGTATATGTGCCCAATGTACCATAAAAAGCTGGAGTAATATCTTTCTCTTCCAGGTCCACCAAAGCCTTTTGATAGGCCTCCTTTTACAAGCAAAAAAGCACCTCCTCCTTCACCTGGACATTTGATTGTATGGAGTAGCACATTTAGCACAAGATAAGCATTTGGGCGTGGAAGTGAACAGAATGTAGTACCCATGCTGATATCCCTCAACCATCACAGCACAGAAATCTCACACCATGGAGAGGTGGCGGGAGACAGGAGGGAGCTGGAGTGAAGAAAAACCCTCAGAGGGGCCACAACTTCAATGAGACCCCTGTGACCCATCACTGGCCAAACAATGCTGCTAAGGCCCTGTTAAGTGGGACTGACATCAGCTTCACCTCCCCTTTACTGCAGGTTCTAAATTGCATTAAATAAAAAGGCCTCCTCTGACTCCTTTGTATCCTGTCATGGAAAAGCAGACCTGAGGAGAATGAAATGTTAGAGAGTTCCCCTTTTTCTACATGAACTATAACTCTGACCAGCAAAAGCCCCTTAGAGTGCATACTCAAATGTCACTTTAGTGTCCTCAGTGAAAGTGGCAAGCTGCTGGCAAATACCTGTGCCAGAATCAGCTACCTGCACTCTCTCTGCAACATCATACACTGAACACACCATGAAGCCAAAGGACATGGAAGACACTTGGGTCTAAGTGGCTCCTTCACAAGACCATCAGGCAACAGTATGAATAAATTACCTAAATGAATCACTCCAATACAGCATCTGCAAGAACACCTGCATGAGGTAATTCAGTGCAGAAACAATATCATAAAGGCACGGATTCACTTCTTCAGCCTATCTAGAATTAGAAACCACATCAGGGAAACAGAATGAGTGAATGAGGAACAGGATTCCTCCTCAATCCAAACATGGAAATTGATGCATCTAACATCGGGGTCACTGCTCAGAAACCACAATCTAATATACACATTCAAATTTCATCAGCTGTCCTTTAGCATGAGGGTATGATCTGTGAGATTCTGTACGCACTGCATCTCTAACATATGTAAGAGCCCAAGGGGGGTGGTTGCTGTGCTCTATAGGCATCCTGTAAAATCTCCCAAGGGCAGTAAAGCTACTAGAATCCCAGTTGTTCATTTCCCTCATATTTACGAAAAGCCTCATAGGTTCCATAGGTATGTACTAGGCTAATGGCCCTAGAGCCTTTACAAGCCTAGTCATAGAATTGCCCTGGCATCATGCCATCCATTAGTTCCCAGTGCCTCTATGGAGTGATCCCCAGGGTGAACTTTCTATTTCCCATCCACTCATCACGATTTCTCTTAAAGAGGGCCAGTGAAGTGCTCTGCTTGACATGTATGGGAGGTTTATTCCAGAGCATGGGCAGTCTCTGGACTGTGAACCTGTCCCTCCAGCATGTTCTGTTGATTGTAGTAATGAGGTTGAGGTCTCTGAAGCATGTGGTGCAGAGGGATTGGGGTTTCTTTAGATGTAGCATTTCTAACAGAGCTGGCTCAGACATGGCTTTGTAAGTCAAGCAGAGATCGCCTCTTAGTAAACGATATGAGACAGAGAATAGCTGAAGTTTTTTCTAGTCTGTCCATATACATGTGTTTAAGGCCTTGGATCCTCTTAGTGAGGTACTTGTGGCCTTTCCAGCTGTTGCATGTGTCTAGTAAGGTACATATCAAATGGGGCATCATACTCTATGATTGGGCTGAGGGAAGAGTAGAGAGATGATGGCCTCTTTCTTCCTGGATGCAAAACCTTTGGTAATGAGATGTGTCACATAGGACTTCCTGACCACAGTGGCAATGTGGTGGTCGAAGGAGAGGTTGCTGTCAACCTGTGTCCCCAGATTTCTTATAACGCCTTCAGTGTTAATTAGTGCGAACTGGGTTTTACCCAAAGGAGATGACGACGCATTTTGTAGCAGTAAGCTTAAGGCCATGGTTTCGACATCAATCATTGGTCTTAGTGAGGCCTTTCTGTAGGATGTCTACATCACTTGGGGAGTTAATAATGGCTCCCAGCTTGCAGTCGTCTGTGAATTTGATCAGCCAGAGTCCCTCCGTATTGGCCTGGACTTCTGAGAAGTAGATGCCAAACAGGAGAGGACCCAGGACCGATCCCTGTGGGACACCACTCGTGACTGGTCAGCAGTCTGACAGAGTCCACTACTTTCACTGTGGGTTCTGTGAGCCAATTTGCAACCCACCTAGTGATATAGGGGCTGATGCTTAGTTTGGTGAGTTTATCAATAATTCCTGAGTGGAGAATGGTATTAAAGGCCTTGGCCAGATTGATGTAGGCTGTATGAACTGCCTTCCGCTCATCCACAGCTCGGGTGACTGACTCAAAGAAGTCAACCAGGTTGAGCAGCCAATAAGATTAGGGTCTCCAGAAGGCAAGGTTAGGGAATACTGATCACTTATCCTCATACTCAACTGTAGAAACAACTAGGCAAGTCTTCAGGTTATGTTCCTTGTCCTCTCTGAACATCCTTATCTATCAAAAGAAAGCAAATGAAGATAAACACCAAAGAGTGGATTGCTCTGAAGCATACCCAGCCACAACTGCCTCAGGGTCCAGCCTCAGCCCAGACAGTCTTACATAGGACAGCCCTTCATATGAGGGTAGCCAGTGCTGAACAGCCCACACCAGACCCCACAATGAAAAGAATTTAGGTGACCTGCCCTGTCCCAGACACCTGGCCCTAAGGTACTTAAACAATGGTGGGGTGAAACAGGGCCCCAAAAAACAGCAATTATTTGAGAAAACTTCAAAGCAGAAGGATGATTATGGATAGAACAGCAGCAGAACCCTTGAAGGCAGCATGGAACCAGTTGAACTCTAATGAAAAAGGAACCAAAGATGGAGACCTCAGCAACAGACTTGTCCAACACTGACAGTGCTATTATTGGAAGGCCAGAATAAAAGGGTAAAACATGAGCAAGTAAACTTAGACACTGGCACCTGTAGCACAGAATCCACAAATCTGTACAAAACAGACGACCTTGAAGAAAACTGAGCACTCAAGTTCAGACTTCATAACTTGCCCAAAGGCAGGAATAGCTAAAGCTGAAGTTCCAAAAAAGTACTAGCCTGTTCAACATAACAGACAGAAAAGGAAGCCATCAGAATAGACAGAGACAGCATAAGACCTCTCAAAGTCAGTGTATGAAAAGAAACCACTGAAAACGTTTCTTCTGAAGTAGAGCTCATGACAGCAGTTGAAGGCTTAGTTGAAAGGAGGGGATAGTTCCAACAATGCAGCCTAAACATCTCTTTCCTATGGAAGAAAACATGGATTTATTTTTAAATAATTTAGCATATTTAGTCTTGACAGTCAGATGGAACTGGCTAACACACGCACACAAAAAAACTGGCAGTAAGAAAAAAGACGAAAATCTACCAAGGATGAAAGCCTTAGCAAGGGACTGAAATTTGCAAACATCCTGACCAAAGGTGCTTTGAAATGGTAAGAAATTTCTCAGCCAAATAAAGTGGCAAAGGTTACCAACCTATAGTGAACTTATGGAAGCAAACAAAAAAAATAAAAATTCCATGTGAATACCTTTAGCAGTAAGAAATAAGGAGTTGATAACTGATGCAATGCATCGTGGAAAAGGAAAGGTGCAACACTAGTCTGGTAAAGTTATATCCACCAAGCTAGACCAAGTCATGGAGGTTAATGAAGACTGAACTCCTTAAGCAGCTCAAAAGATAAGAATTTCCAAACAAAAATTCAACACTAATGCTATCAAAGCCAAAGTTAATATGGTAACATACTGCCAATATTTATATACATAAACATTCTAATATTTAAGGGATAATAGAGTATCAAACATTCAAAAAAAAAAAAAGATTAAATCTTGCATAGAAAGTTGGAAAAAAAAAAACTCCTACAAAAAAGGATAGGGGCACCATGGAGGCAAAGAGGAAGATGGCCACTTATGAAAACTGCTTACACTTCATTAAAACTTTTGAACAGAGTAAAGTTGCAGGAAAATGAAGTGAAAGATTTAAGCAGCAAGCATTTGAACAAACTTGAGCAGAAGGAAATCTAAGAGTAGGACAAAAAGAAAGTGAATTTGAAGACTGCTAAATGCACCACAGTGACCTGTGGAAAAAAAATATAAGAAAAGTGATTAAGCCATGGGGCACGGAATAATTAAACTTCACTTCTAACCATAGAAAAGGGAAACTGGTGAGGCCAGATAAGAGAAACTTTAACAACAGTAGCTGTACAAGTGTGGAATCCAAACAGGAAAAGGGCAGCATACATGGACCCCAAGACACTGAGATGAACTGCAAAGTGATAGAAGGGCCAGACTATCACAGGAAAATTAAATATTTACTTACACTATAAGGCAGAGCGGCAGGGGGGGAAAGCAGGGTGATATGGCAAACCAAGAGGACAAATGTAATTTTGAAAACATTAGATGCCACTCTGGCAGACTTGGAAATTATGCAGGCCACAGCGAGCAACAAAACAGAAACTGACCTAAACAAAAAATATTGGTGCAAAATCTAAAAGTCTTAAGTTGCAAGTGAAAGGCAATTCCCATATGAACTAAAGTACTGACCAGTGTGTTTGTATAGAAGAAAATACAGACTAGGTACGGTTAAAATATCATGTACTTACCATAACGTTAGATCCACCTGACTGATTTTCATCCAGTTCAAATGTATAGGTTATCAGATCCAACCTCAGCACAAATGCTGAAGCTTCATTGGATCTAGAGCTCTGACTCCCCTACCCATAATTTACTGGACTCCACCTCAGCTGCTCAGATTGTTTGCGCCCTCCCCCCCCCATTTCATGTCCAAACAATCCTACACAAGGAACCCTTAAAATTAGATAATCCTAAACTGTTGAGGAATAGTGGGTGCGACTCACATGACTGTGCATGGACAGGAAATAAAGGCTCTGCTCAATCATTTCAAAGCCATAGGTGACAATCTGGAAGTTGGTAGGATGGAGTTTGAACTGAAAAAAAAAGACAGACATGGATCTAACATGATAAATACATAACTTTCATATCCAATGTTGCCCATTTTCATCCATTTCAAAAATATAGGACAGAATCCCAAATTGTCAAACTGGGCTGTATCAAGGAAGGACATTCCTGAGTATGGGGGAATGCGACCTAGACTGTGCAACTGCAGTACAAATGTTATCAATGGATGGTCCCCTACTGATGGCTGTAAAGGTAGAAGCTGCCCTATTTGAATGAGCCTTTGGATTATCTAGTAAGGGTAAATTCTTATGATAGACAAGAGATACAATCTGCTATCTATCTAGACAAAGTAACCTTTGCCACTGCTCTCCTAAACTTTGGTTTTGAAAATGAAACTAACAATTGATGGTCACTTCTGAACCGTTTTGTTCTGTGAATGGAGAATCTCAGTTGTCTATGGGTATCTAACATATGTAACAAATATTCTCAACTGTTTGAATTTCAGGGGAAAAACAGTGGTAAGTTTATGGACCTATTTTAGGTTTACTCTGGATGCCACCTAAAGAATAAAAGGATGCATTAGTTCCAAGGGAGAGACTATTCCTTGTGTTAGATTAGATATTGAGGTTTACATGAGAGTGACTAACTCAAATCCATCTGGCTGATGTCACTGCCACTAGGAAATTGTTTTCCAAAAAAAGGAATTGTAGATCTGTTGTGGCTGCAGGTTCAAATGGAGACAGAGTCGGAGCTTGCAGCGTAATGGTGATTGTCCCATGGAGGGTCAGGGGCTCCAATGGGAAGTCTTAGTTGGAAAATACTTTTCAAGACAGCTTTGGAAATTTTCAACAAGGCTATACGAATATCTTTACATTGCAGCATGGACATTTGAATAGCTGCCATCTGGACTTTGATGGTGGCAAAGCTGGAATCTTTATCAATGAGTTCAGATAAGCATTCTAGTATGGATGTAACAACTGCTGAAAAAGGATCAAGACCTTTAGCCAGAGCCCAAAAAAGAATCTCAAGCATTTGCTTTGGTGCATCTTTCTAGTGGATGGTTTGTGAGAAGCAGAAAGAAAAAGAAGTTATGTACTTAACATAATGTTCCATGTGAGTTGTTCATCTCACCTTCATTCTTTCAGATGGGTTCGGAGCCGAGTCAGCCTACTAAAAAGCTCAAGGTCTTCAGATAGCTCAAGGCCAAGTCCCTATCCCATGATGCACCTAGAGTTACCTCGTATCTTGTTTGCTGTGTATAATACCATATGTCATTTTATCACTCTATAAGAGAAAGTTATAGAAGAGATGAGCAACCAGGAAGAATCCAGCATCTCGTCTTTGAAAAACCCTGGAGGGTGTAGGAGGGTGGGAAGTAAGAATGAAGGCGAGATGAACAACTCACATGGAACATTATAGTTAGTACATAACTTCTTTATGTGAAGTTGTTCTATCTCGTCATTCATTCTTACAGATGGGTAGTGTCCCATCTATCTTGAGTGGCTCACAGGAGTATGTTTTGCAGGACAGTAGACCCAAAGGAGGTCCTGTCAACTTTGTAATGAGTGATAAAGGTATAAGGTCTTAACCAAGTGGCTGCTGCACAAATGTTATTTATAGGAAGTCTGGCAGAAAAGGCAGAGGATGTAGACACTGCTCTGGTAGAATGAGCCTTAATTTTTTTGTTGTAAGGGCATATTAGCAGCTGAATAAGCAAATGTGATACAATCAGATAACCACTTAGAGTTGTTTTGGCTACTGGCATACCTTTTCTGGAATTTGAAAAGGAAACAAACAGCTGTTCAGATTTCCTAAAATTTTTTGTGCTATCCAAGTAAAATCTGGGCCGTCTATGAACATCAAGCTTGTGCAGCATATACTCGAAGTTGTTGGAGTGATTGGGGAAGAACACGTCTATATTATCTTGTCGAAAGATGACAATATCGAATGGCATAAACATCGAAAATGCCGTACATCGAAACTGTTCTCCCCACACACACCCCCGCTAATTATATATACTAACTCAGATATCGCATTACAGTGAGGAAAGAGCAAATTTTCTCATCCCCACTGTACCATGATCTGACAACAACACATTCTATCTACAGCATTTACGACATTATTGCCGTTCGATATTTTCAACATGCGATAAGGTGAAGTCAACCCAGGAAGAACACTGGCAAATCAATAATTTGGTCCAGGTTAGCTTCAGTACACACTTTAGGCAAAACGGAGGGATTAGTTCAAAGTGAGACTCTGTCAGCATGGAAAATCAAATAAGGAGGCTTAATGGACAAGGCTTGAAGCTTTGACACACTGCAAGCAGAAGTGATAGCTACTAGAAAGACAGTCTTCCATGAAAAATATCTCAGATCACATGAGGAAGTTGGTTCGAATGGAGGGAGAATAATGTGAAAAAGCATAAAATTTAGATTCCATGGGGTATACGGAGATTTCACAAGTTGTCTGAGATGAAAGGTCCCTTTGAGAAAGGCTTTGGATAGTTTGTGTGAGATTATGTTCAATCCTTCAAATCCAAAGTGAAAATTCAAGATAGCAGCAAGTTGAACCCGAACTGTTGCTGCTGCAGCTCCTTTATTGAAAATCATGGTCAAGAACTCTAGTATAGAAGCCATAGGGGCTAGGTAGGGATCAATGTTGTTTTGAGAGACAGATATAGAAAATTTTTTCCATTTGCTATGGTATAGCTTCCTCATAGAGGATTTATGAGAGGTTATTAGGATTTGCTGCGTCTCATTAGAAAGGTTATGGAACCTGGCTATGATGGGAATTGGAACAGCTAAGCTGTCAGCTTCAGGGACTGAAGAGAGGGATGAAGTTCCCCTGACGAGTGGGTCAGAAGATCTGAACTGGGTCCAGAATCCAGGGGTCCTCCAATTGATGAAGTCAAAGAAAGGGGAACCAAATCTGATGAGACCAATGAGGGACTATTAGAATGATGGTCCTTCCCAGGGCTTTTACTTTCTATAGTACTTTGGCTATCAACAGAATTGTTGGGAATGCATAGAGGAGACTCGGAGGCCAATTGTGTACGAGTGCGTCCCTTGGGGCTTCTCCCGAAGGGGGAATCAGGGCAAAGTAGCTTCTGCATTTCGTGTTCATGTGATTGGCAAAAAGGTTGCAGCAAGGCTGGCCCCACCTGCGGAATATCCTGTCCACTATTTCTTTCTTGAGGGACCACTCGTGAGGCAACAAAATTGCTCTGTTCAGCTTGTCTGCTATCATGTTGGATTTCCCCGGGATGTGCATTGGTAACAGAAAGTGCTGGGTGGATGTAGCCCATTGCTATACTCTTAGGGCCTCACGACAAAGGGGGTAGGACCTGGTTCCTCCTTGTTTGTTCAGGTACCAGACCACTGACATGTCTGTCTGAATCGCAATTGTATCCAGAGGAAGAGAGTCCTGAAGTATTGCAACGCTAAAAGTACTGCTCTCATCTCTAGGACATTGATATGCAGATGTGTCTCTTGATTGGTCCATGTGCCTTCCCTGAAAATGCCCTCCCCCCACCCTATCAGGAAAGCTTCCATGGTCACTGTGGCCACTTGTGGGGGTATAACAAAAGAACGACCTATCATGACATGAAGAGAGGTAACCACCACTGAAGATCCTTATTGCATGTGTTTGTGATCATTATAAGATGAAACATTGGGAGCTCTTGGTAAGACCATTGAGTGAACAGCAGACATTGCAGAATCCGCATGTGCATGTAAGCCAACGGTATGGCTAATTTTGCAGCTGCCATCATGCCTAATAATTTTAGTACTTCTGATGCTGGAGCCTTGTTTTTGGTTATGATATTGTGGACCTGCTGATCGAGTAGTAAGACTCTCTCTGCTGGAAGTCTCAAAGTGGTAGTGGTAGTGTCCAATTCTGCTCAGATAAAAACGGTATGTTGTGATGGTGACAAGGCAGATTTCTCTGAGTTTAGTGTAATGCCTAGCTGACTGCAGAGTGAAAGAGTGGTGTCCCTGGCTTGTATGAGTTGATGCCTGGTGGTAGCGGTGGTGAGGAGCCAATCATCTAGGTACGGAAACGCTTGGAATCCTAAACATCTCAGGTTAGCTGTGACCACTGCCATGCATTTGGTGAACACACTGGGGGCTGTAATGAGACCAAAGGGCTCAATACTGGTAATAATTGGCTCTCAGCCAGAAGCGCAGATGATTCCTGGATGGTCTGGCCATTTTTATGTGGTAGTACATATCCTGAAGATCTATAGAGCACATCCAATTGTCTTTCCCTAAAAAGGGAAGTATCGACTGTAGTGTGACCATCCAGAACTTCTCTTTCTTGACAGATCTGTTTATTCTGCTGAGGTCCAATATAGGTCTCCAGTCCCCTGTCTTTTTTGTAACTAAAAAGAATCTTGAGTAAGTTCCACATCCTATCTGGTCTGCTGGGACTGGTTGGATGACTGTTAGCAATGATTGGACCTCTATTGTTGCCGGTTCCCTGTAACTGGGTGGAATGTCCGGGATTTTTCTTGTCACTGGAGGGAGTGTGGTGAAAGGAATGAAATATCCTCTGGAAATGATACTTTGTACCCAGTTGTCATTTATTTTGAGCCAGGCATCTGGATACAAAGATAAGCGACCCCTACCTACCTCCAGAGTAGGACAGTCAGGCCTCTTTTCAGGAGCGCTGGTAGGGCTTCCCAAAGAATTGATCTGTGTCTCCCTGGTTTTGTGGACCCCCTCTGCCGCGAGGCAGCATCTTCCATTATTGCCCCCTCCTCTGCCCATGGAGGGGGGTTCACCATGTGTGTCCTGAAAAGCTCCTTGGACTTTGCAGAACCACATCTTTCCTCCCCTTTGACCTTTGGGGTAGGGGTGGAAAAATGGACCCCAACGGCAACAGAGTCTTTCCTTTCTGCTCACACCTGGTCAAAGTTTCCTTATCTTTGGGCCTGAAAAGGGATGAGCCATCAAAAGGAGTATTTACAAAAGATGACTTGAAGGGCTCTGCGAAGGAACACAAGCGCATCCAGGAGCATCACCTAAGAGCAATTCCTGTATCTGCTGCCCTGTTCACTCCATCAGCTGCATATGAAATGAGACGCATGGACGAGTTTACTATGGAGTTGAGGGTAGCAAGCTGGGAGGCAACTTTATCTGAAGCTCCTGCAGTTACTGTACCCTAAAGAGCATCTCTGAGCTCTTTTCGGAGATCTCTTTGCAGTCTAGTAAAATGGGTTAGATAGTTGAGCGATTGCAGTGCAAAAGTCGCTGAACTGTAAGTGTGCTTCCCATATCTATCCATGATCCTAGAATCTCTGTTAGGAAGATTAATAGAGGAGGAAGTTTCTGACATTTCCTTTTTTGTGGCTGCCGTCACCACCATGGCATCAACTGGCACACCCTTTGTAAGAAAAGATTTGTCCTGGTGGGGGGCAGAAATAAATTTATTAGGCCTCCTGGGGACAGGCTCTATGGTGTCCAGAAACTCCCACGCCCTTCGTGAGACTAGCTGCATAAGCTCATCGAAGGGTGGAAACACCCAAGAGTGGAGGGTTGAGACCTGAAAGTCTTCAGGAGAACAGACTCATCTTCATTAGGGTTGGTGGACTGCCAGTCAACCCTCTGACTAAGGATTTCTAATATCTCAGCAAATGAGATATCCTCAGAGGGGGACCGTGAGGACCCTTCTGATTCATTCAAGTCAGTATCGGATGTGAGAGACTCCTGAGGGGAGTCCAAATGCTTCTTCTTACAGATTTCTCTTCCTGGGAACATCCAAATGCTTCTTCTTACAAATTCTCTTCCTGGGAACTTCATCAGTGGGGGCTTCTGGTGAGGTCTCAGAAGAGCAGGGGCCACCCAATGGGGCTTTCTAAGGCTCTGGGTTTCTACCTTTGGCAAGGATCTGTGAACCAGAAGCAGACAGGCGCTTTTGGGGAGGAAGTAACTGGACCTGAAGTCAAAGATGTCTTAGGAGACACAACTCTCCTCATGGCTTCGAAGGCACGTCTGCTCTGATGAGAAGGAACAAACAGATCTGAGGAAACTGTCGATACCCCTGGCACTGGGAGAGTGGGCTCCAAGCCAGAGGTAGGAGCCGAGAGCATCTGAGCCGAAGCCCCAAGAGGCAGAGTCAGAACAAACAAGTTGGTCCGACTATCCTCCCTGGACTCGACCAGTGTGTGTCGGCTCCTAGATTCCTCAATCAGTGGCGAGGAAGTCAGAGTAAATGGAGCCAAAGACACTGGAGCAGGTGTTGGCTGCAAAGGCTCAACAATCAACAAGTCCGACTCCTCCGGCTCCAAAGGACTGGTATGGCTCGAAGGAGGAAGAGTAGTAGATGGTAAAAGGGTCTTTGGTTCCGAAGCCGTATGGGTCAGAGCCAATAAGAATTTAGCAAAGGCCGGTGACTGTAAATGCTTCTGTGCCACACGATCCACATCCAAATCGGAAAGGCTAATCAAAGACCGAGATGAGTGGATAGAAGGAGGAACAGATTGCAGGAGTGGAGACTTAGGCACTTCGGATACTGGTTCCAAAACCGAGGACTGGCTCTGAAAGGACAATATGGTCGGCTCTGAGGTCCGTGGAACTGATGAAGACTTTTTGGATTTCTTTACCTCAGAAGCAGAAGCCTTAGAAGACTGAGGATTTGCTGGATCCATCCTGGTCACTCAAAGCTTCTTGAAAGGAAGGTTTAACTAAACCTCTGTCAATTAGCTTTCTCTTTCTCTCCTGGAGGACCCTAGAAGAGAAAGAATGACAGATGGAGCAGCTTTCCTGGAGATGCAATGCTCCCAAACAATAAACACAATTCACATTACTGTCAGTGACAGACATTTTCTGCCCACATTTAGGACATTTCTTAAATGCCGATTTAGGGTGCTTGTCTTTATCATGGCCAGTCATTATGTAACACACAATGTCAATAGGGTGTTGTAAAAACTAGACACACCCAAACAGGAAATATCAAACAAGCCCTGTTAAAACTATGGGCTAAAATAGTTATCAGCACACACAAACACACACACACAAAACTATTTATCTAAACTCTAAAGAGTAAATGTATCAAAGTTGTGACATAAAAGTCACTATATAAAGGCACACAACTACAATATAAACCACTGTTACACACACTTTTATCTAAGCTCTAAGACTATTTGAAAGCTGTGACACTCTAAAGACTAAATGTAACAAGCTCTAAGCACACAACTACAATCTAAGTACTAATAAAGATTTAACAAGGCCTAAAATAAAACGACTCCAAGAGAGCTAAATACTAGTTTAAGAAAAAGGCACACCAAGGGAAGGGAAACTACACAAAAAGCTACAAGCGCTTATTTAAGTATCTAAGGATATAAATCAGAAACTTTTTATCAATAATATAATTTATATTGAAGAAAATAATGTTTTTACTGGCCCAAGCTAGCAAGAACCTTTGATCTATTGCAGTGGCAAACTAGATCAGAGGTTACTCTAGGTGCATCATGGGATTGTAGTAGGCCGACTCAGCCGAGGATCGGCTCCGAACCCATCTGTAAGAATGAATGGCGAGACAGAACTTCACATTAACGATTACTGCACAGGGAAAAGTACAGTTGTGTACACTTAACATAAATGTAGATGTTCGAGTGTATTCACTGTTGCAGTCATCACATTTGGGTTATCTGCTTGCAGGTAGCCCTCAGTCAGCCTGATTATCAAAGTCTTGGGTCCTGCATCGGTTGCTGTCTCATCTTCCATGACGTCAGGTAGTCAGGGGTATAAAGTATGCAGCCGACACTATTACATCAGTTTTTCTTGCCCCAGATGTCAGGTGCCCCCATAATGGGAAGCAATTAAATACAAGGTTACACCTCCAAAAAAAGCAAATACACCAAAAAGCTGTAAGCATAGCAAACAAGAATAGAGGTATAGTCAATAGAAGTCAGGGGGCTGGAGGGAGAGTAACCAGGACTGCAACAATGAATACACTCGAACATCTACATTTATGGTAAGTGTACACAACTGTACTATGTTCTCCCTGTTTCACTGTTGCAGTTATCACATTTGAGTAGATTCCCAAAGCTAAGGATGGGAGAAGGCAATTAGATAGCATTAGGACCAGCAGAACTGCAGTGGCAAAGCCAGCTCTGGATTTAGAAAAAGTTGGCAAGCGGTAATGCTTGGTGAAGGTATGTACAGAACTCCAGGTAGCAGCTTCTAGGATGTCTCTGAGAAAGGCTGTAGAGGTAGATGCAACCCTGGTTGAATGTGGTCTTATCCCCTGTGGGGTAGGTTTTCCATGGTGCAGAAATGAATGCAATGGCCTATCCACTTAGAAATGGTTTGCTTTGAAATGGCCTTCCCCTCTGCCCCTGCAGTAAATGCCACCAGTAGCTGTTCAGATTTCCTGAGAGGCTTAGTCCTGTCCAAGTAAAATCTAAGTTGACTGTGGACATCCAAGGAGTACATTATTAGTTTCCCTTTGTTCTGTGGATTAGAGAAGAAGGTTGGCAAATGAATGGACTGATTAAGGGCCACACTGGATACCATCTTGGACATAAATGAGGGATTGGTCCTGAGGGAGACCCTGTCCACATGAAAGATGATGAAAGGCTCCACACTGTCATGAGGGCCTGTAATTCAGACACCCTTCTTGCTGAAGTGATGGCTAGAATGAAGGCTGTTTTCCATGAAAGGAATTTCAACTCTGTGTTTGCAGCTGGCTCATAAGGGAGGAAGAGTGAGCTTTTCCAATACAAAGTTAAGGTCCCAGGCTGGAGTAGGGGCTCTCCTGGGTGGTCTTACATTTTTGGCCCCTCTGAGGAATTGCTTCAGTGGTGGATTAGAGAAGACAGGTGGCTCTGTGTTGTAATGTGCTGAAATGGCTGAGGCATGAATATTGATGGAAGAAAAGGAAAGGCCCTTGTGAAGCATCTCCGTTAAGTACTGAAAAATATGGGGTAAATTGGATACTGCTGTGCCCATCCCGAGTTTGGTTCCAGGAACAGAATCTTTTCCATTTTTCAGCATAGGATTTTCTAGTAATAGGCCTCCTTACCTCCAGAATGACATCCATCACTTGCTTACTGAGGGATGGTAATGGAGAGGTCAGATGATTAGCCAGGCTGCAAAGTTCAGGGTTTGAAGCTGTGGGTGTAGAGTCTGGCTCTCCTGCTGGGACAGCAGGGCAGGGGCTGAGGCAGGTGCCAGCAGTGACACTACGCAAGAGGGGGTACACCAGTGTTGGCGTGGCCAGTCTGGTGCAATCAGTATTGTCCTTGGTTTGTCCTGTTTGATCTTTAGAAACACTTTGGAGAGGAGAGGCAGAGGAGGAAAGGCATAAACTGATAGGTTTTTCCAGGTGAAGGGACAGGGCATCCACTTTCCAAGCTTGCTTGTGAGGAGTGCTTGTGCAGAATTTGTCCAATTGGTAGTTCTGAGGGGAGGCAAACAGGTCTATCTCTGGGCTCCCCATTTGTTTCTCAACATGTTGAATATCTTTGGTTCCAGTTTCCACTCGTGTGGGTCCATGAGATTTCTGCTTAGATAGTCTGCCAGTGTATTTAGCTTTCCTGTCAGGAATTGAGCCTGTAGGTGCACTTGGTAGCTCAAGGCTGTGTTCCACAGAGCCATGGCTAGTCTGCAGAGAGGGTATGAGTGGGCCCCCCCCCTACTTGTTTATGTACCACATAACAGTGGTGTTTGTCCGTCTTTACCAATAATTGTCCTGGAAGAACTTGGTCCTTGAAGGCTGTCAGAGCATTCTGTAGAGCTAACATTTCTTTTTGATTGATATGCAGGTGCCTTTGACTTGGGTTCCATTTGCCCTGAATGCAATGCCCTTCCAAGTGAGCCCCCCATGCATAGTCTAATGCATCTGTTAGGGTTTGGGTGGCAGGCAGTAGACAGAATGGCAGTCCCTTGTTTTGGTGGCAGGCCTCTGCCCACCAAAGGAACTATCTTTAGACAAGGTATGAGAGGAATCATTTATTCTAGATCCTGAGAATGTTGACACTATAGGCTTTTTAGATACCATTGTAGTTTCCTCATATGCAGTCTTGCATATGGAATTAAGTAGAATGCAAGAGGCCATGAACCCCAGTGCTTGCAGTATTTTCCTTGCAGATAGCTGGGTTTAAGGGGCCAGTAGATTGAAGTAGGTTGTCAAATGAACTTGTTTCTCTGGCGTGAGGTAGGCCATCTGGGAAGTTGTATTCAAGCTTGCTCCCAGGAATACCATTTGCTGGCAGGGTACAAGATTTGATTTCTTAACGTTTATGGTGTACCCCAGAGAAGTTAGTAATTTCTTTACAAATGCCAGATGATTTAATAGTATGTCCTGGCTTTCTGCCTAAATTGGACAATAATCCAGGTATGGGCATATTTGAATATTTCTTTGCCTGCAAAATGCAATGACTGGAACTAGGCACTTTGTGAATACCCTGGGCACCGTAGATAAGCCAAAGGGAAGTGCAGAGAACTGATAGTGCACGTAGCCTGCTCTGAAGCATAGATATCTTCTGCAAGACTCCCTTATTGGGATGTTTAGGTAGGCTTCCTTTAAATCCAGTGTTGCCAACCGGGCATTTTTGCCTAGCATGGGAAGCAGCTTGAATTTTGGGATTACCAAAAAAGTGTTTAGGATAGACAGGTCCAGGATAGGACACCTGGAATTGTCTTTTCTGGGTACCAGGAAAAGTCTTGAGTAGAAACCTTGCCCCCATTCTTTTTCAGGGACAGGTTGAACAGCCCTGATGCTTAGAAGAGAAAGAACTTGCTTTTGAGCCTCTGCCCACTGATTTGGGGGTAGGTCTGGCCAACCGTTTGGGGTTGGTAAGGAGTGGAAGTGGAATCTGTATGCTTGGGAAACTATACTTAGAACTCATTTGTCCTGGGTAATGAGTTCCCAATTTTTTTGCATGTAGGGCAATCTTTCCCCCCTAAAGGAACAGTCAGTTGAGCAGGGCTTGGAAGGCTTAAAGTTAAGTCATTGAGACAGTTTACCATGGGGGTTGGGGGGTCTTACTACTCCCTGCTTTGTAAGTGGGAGCCACCCACTGCTTAGGTCTGTGAGTACCTTGTGACTGAAGCCTGTGTGTTCTGCTGGTTCTGGGTTTGAACTGAGAAGGCCAGGAAGAGACAGGAAAAGACCAATTCTTAGAGGGCCAATACCTACTAAATCTGGGAGGCTGTACTTGCAGGAAATCAGTTTGCATAGATTTAGCTTTTTCCTCCATCTTTTTAAGTACTACTACTACTGCTTTGTTGCCAAACAATCGGTCTTGGTTTAAGGGAGCATCCAGTAATTTAGCTTTAACATGATTTGGCAAAGATTGCTCCTTAAGCCAAGCATGCCTTATAAATACAGACCCAGTGACAGCAGCCCTGCAAGATGCCTCTTATGAATCAAAACCACATTGCAAAGTATGTTTTACAACTTGTTCAGCAGAATGCATTAAATCCTGTAAATCTTTATTTTCAGCACAGTCAGAAATCAACATCATTTTCTGTTTAAGCAATCCAATAATATGCTGCTAAGAGTATGCAAGGTTTCACCAAAAGATAATTCCTCTGGAGGGGAATCAGAGGGAAAGGAGTCCTCTGCATCACAATCCACACAGGTAGATAAGGGCAAATCCTGGTCATCAGAGAAAACAGAAATTTCAGAATCCTGATCAGAAGGAAAATCAGTCCTAGGTCTCTTAGAGGGAGAAGGGTGGCTTCCCCTGATTAGACTAATAAGGTCTTCAGCCAGGGTTGCCAGACATCCCTATTTGGGTGGGACTGTCCCGAGATCAGCAGCCTGATCCCAAGTCCCGCCCTGCTGGTTTAAATCCCGGCCAGCCTCCGCTTTGTTTTTTTTTTTTTTGTGATTGGCCCATATACCTGGCGTACGGGCCAATCAAAAATTGCTAAACACGGAGCTTCTTGTGTTCCGCATTAAACACGAGAAGCTCCGTGTTTTGATTGGCCCATATGCCGGTATACAGGCCAATCAAAAATCGCTAAACACGGAGCTACTTGTGTTGAATGCGGAACTGCAATGCATTAAACACGAGAAGCTCCGTGTTTAGTGCAGAGCTACTGTTCTTTAATGTGGAACTGTGTTGTTTTTTTTTTTTTTTTTTTTTTGCTCTTCACTTGCCGTGAAAGACCTTTTTTTTTTTTTTTTGTCCCTACCTGGGGGGCTGGAAATCTGGCAACCCTGTCTTCAGCCATTCTTATCATTTGTTTTTTAGGCATAGGGGCCTGACCAAGCAGTCTGGGTGTCAGTTTTCTAGGCATGGATCAAGTTTTAGGCCTTGAAGAAGATGGCATTGGTTTAATATGCAAGTCAGTAGGCCTGAATACACCCTCAGAAGCCGGTGCCTGCTCAACGGCTCCAGACCCATCCAAGGTAGAGACATCAGCAGGTTCCACAGTCGAAGCATCTCGCAGCATACTGGATTCTGAATGGGTCTCAGTAGAGGCCTGCGAATCTGAAGTAGCAGGTATCAGGGGCTCTGAAAGCACCTCACTGAGTACCGGCGAACTGGCGACTAGCTTAGAAGCGACGTCAGCAGCTGTGGACCTATGCGGTCTGTCTGTCTTTATCTTTGCATTTTTTCGAAATGTCAGTAGTCGGGTGACTTACCAAAGACATTTCTGGATAATTGAACAGAGTACCAAAATATTTAGATGTATAAATAAACCGACAACGAATAATACGAGGTTTGAATAAGGTACAAAACCAACAGCGAGATACGTCGTGGTCTGGGCCTAAGCAAGGAATGCAGTACGAATGAAAATCTTTTATGAGGTATTTGCTTTCCACAAGAAATACAATTGTTAACTTTTACTGATTTCGGTTTAGAGCAAGAAAAAGGATCCCCAATGGGGTACTTAACTTAGTTGAAGACTTCAGATCTGAAACGAAAATTTCAGGAGTCGGCTGACCGGCACTTGCGAACTGCTTCTGCTTCGGGCACTGTACGGCAAGAAAGACTGATGTAATGGCATCGGCTGCATGTTTTATACCCCTGACGTCATGGAAGATGAGACAACAACCAACACAGGACCCAAGACTTTGATAATCATGCCGACTGAGGGTTACTGCAAGCAGATAACCCAAATGTGATGACTGCAACAGTGAAACATGGAGAACATCCTGCTTTTGAGCCTCTGACCACTGATTTGGGGGTAGGTCTAGCCAACCATTTGGGATTAGTAAGGAGTGGAACTGGAGTCTGTATCCTTGGGAAACTATATTTAGAACCCATTTGTCCTGGGTAATGAGTTCCCAATTTTTTGCATGCAGGGCGATCTTTCCTCCTAAAGGAACAGTCAATTGAATCTTACTACTCCCTGGTTTAGAAGTGGGAGCTGCCCACTGCTTAGTCCTGTGAGCACCCTGGGACTGAAGCCTGGGTGTTCTGCTGGTTCTGGGTTTGGACTGAGAAGGCTTGGAAGAGGCAGGAAAGGACCAATTCTTAGAGGGCCAATGCCTACTAAATCTGGGAGGTTGTACTTGCAGGAAATCTTTAACAGTTTGCAAAGATTTAGCTTTTTCCTCCATCTTTTTAAGTACTTCTTCTGCTTTGTTGCCAAACAGGCGGTCTTGGTTTAAGGGAGCATCCAGTAATTTAGCTTTAACATGATCTGGCAAAGATTGCTCCTTAAGCCAAGCATGCCTTATAAGTACCAACTCAGTGACAGCAGCCCTGCAAGATGCCTCTAATGAATCAAAATCACATTGCAAAGTATGTTTTCCCACTTGTTCAGCAGAATGCATTAAATCCTGTAATTCTTTATTTTTGGCACAGTCAGGAATCAACATCATTTTCTATTTAAGCAATCCAATAATATGCTGCTGATACTTCAACATATGAAACTGTCAGTTTAAGGCCCTAATGGCTAATGTTGCAGAAGTGTATACATGCTTACCCCCATCTATCCAGCACCCTGGAATCTTTATCAGAGGGGGTAAAATTTTTGGCAGTAGTGGCATTAATGCCCTTGGGTCCCAGTGAAATGGTCTCAGGATCCACAGTAGAATTTTTAAAGAGGAACCTGTGAGAGTCAGGTACCCTGTAATACCTATCAGGTTTTCTGGGAGCAGGAGGTAAACTGTCAGTGGCCAGGCTAGATTCCGAGAACGCATCATCTACAATGTCCAGTACAGGAGGGATAGCTAAAGGCCTGTGTTGAGGCAGGAGTAAGAATTCCCCAAGCCTCTTTTTGGAGTCAGAGTAGTCCTGGCTTTTCCAGTGGAAATGCTCCCTAAGAGTATGCAAGGTTTCACCAAAGAGAGAAATCCTCTGGAAGGGAAGCAGGGGGAATGGAGTCCTCTGCATCAGAATCCTCATAGGTAGATAAGGGCAAATCTTGGTCATCAGAAAAAACAGAAATTTCAGAATCCTGATCAGAAGAATCAGAAGGAAAATCAGTTCTAGGTCTCTTAGAGGGAGAAGGGTGGCTTCCCCTGATTAGAGTAATAAGGTCTTCAGCCATTCTTATTTGTTTTTTAGGTATAGAGGCCTGACCATGCAGTCTGGGCATTGGTTTTCTGGGCATGGATCGAGTTTTAGGCCTTGAAGAAGAAGATGACGTTGGTTTAATATGCAAGTCAGTAGGCCTGAATACACGCTCAGAAGCCGGTGCTTGCACAGCGGCTCTGGACCCATCCAAGGTAGAGACATCCACAGGTTCCACAGTGGAAGAAACATCTCATGGCATACTAGACTCTGAATGGGTCTCAATAGAGGCCTGCAAATCTGAAGTAGTAGGTATCAGGGGCGGCAAACTGGCGACTAGCTTAGGAGAAGCGTCGTCGGCAGCTTTGGACCTATGAGGCCCGTCTCTATCTTTATCTTTGCATTTTTCTTAGAATGTCGGTGGTTTACCGAAGCCATTTCTAGATAATTGAACCAAGAACCAAAATATTTAGATGCGAAAATGAACCAATGATGAATAGTACGAGGTTTGAATAAGGCACAACTGACAGCGAGGTATGTCGTGGTCAGGGCCTAGGCAAGGAATGGAGTATGAATTAAATTCTTTATGAGGTATTTGCTTTCTACAAGAAATACAATTGCTAACTTTTACTGACATCGGTTTAGAGCAAGAAGGTTCCCCAATGGGGTATTTAGTTTAGTTGAAGAGTTCGGATCTGAAACTCGAAAATGAAAATTTCAGGAGTCGGCAGTCCGGCACTTGTGAACTACTTCTGCTACGGGCACCACACGGCAAGAAAGACTGATGTAATGGCATCGGCTGCATGCTTTATACCCCTACCTAACATCATGGAAGATGAGACAGCAACCGACGCAGGACCCAAGACTTTGATAATCAGGCCAACTGAGGGCTGCGTGCAAGCAGATAACCCAAATGTGATGACTGCAACAGTGAAACATGAAGAACATCCAGCTATCTCTGTCTGTACTTAAAACTGGAGAAACCATGAAGTTAACTTCATGGACTTCTGGCCCAGAAAAGGTAATCCGGATGGGCGAGTCAGTAGGTTTGGACAGTGATCCAACATACAAGGGGGATGTAATAGTAGAGACTATAGGTACAGGAACTGTGTCAGGGACAAAAAATGGGCAATGAGGATCACTCTGCACTGCCTTGCTTCCCGGTATGAATCTGTTCATTAGGGGGCAAAGGAGGAAAGGCATACAGGAGACCCAGGGGCTAATTGTGGACCACAGCATCTCTCAGCAACTGACCCTGTGAAGGGATCAGAGCAAAGTACCTGCTGAATTTGTTGTTGTGATAGGATACAAATGGGTCATAGCAAGGTTGGTCCCAGTGACTGAAGATCAACTGCATCACTGTAGGATTGAGGGGCCACTCCTGAGGCATCTTGAGGCAGTTCTGCTCAATCTGTCTGCTAACATAATGGTTAACTTAGGGATGTGTGTTGCTATTAGAAAGTAGTGTGAAGATATTGCCCCTTGCTAAACTCTTATGGCCTCTCAACCCAGAGGATAACGGGTTCCTCCCCTAGTTGCTGATGTACCATACCACCAGCATGGTGCTTGTCTGTATGGAAATCACAGCCTTGGGGAGGACATCATGGAATACCTGCAACTCCAAGACACTGATGTGAAGATTGACCTCTAGGGGCAACCATGCACCTTGGACCATTCTCCCTTTGAAATGCCCCCACATCCTAAAAGGGAGATGTCCATGGTTGCTACTGGTGAATCTGACTGGAAAGGACAACCATCAGTACCTGCTACTGGTGAATCTGACTGGAAAGGGCAACCATCAGTTACAAAGACATTATCAACCAATTAATGTGCGGTCTGCACACCAGTAATTTGAATCCATGCATGCAAAGGTTGAATGGACTGAGACCACTGTAATGCTAAAAGTCCATTGCAGTACTCTAATGTAGTATCTGACTACAGAAACCATTAGAATTATGAGCACCGCAAGGCCTAAAAGACAGAACTAACCTTGCTGCTGGTGATGGATGATGTGGGACATGTATGGCTGTGAGGAAAGTGTCAGAACTCTGGAATGGGATAGACCATCGGCAGGTTGGTATACAGGTAAGATCCTATAAACTCTATTTTGGGTTGGAGTCAGGCGACATTTTAACAGTTACCCCCAAATCCAGTAACAACTGGAGCACCTGGTCCAGTTGAAGCAGCAGCAGATGCTCAGCGGTAGCAGTCAGAAGCCAAAAGTTGGAGTACAGAAAGACCAGTATCCCCAGCAGGTGCATGTCAATGCTGCTACTGCTACCATGATCTTGGGGAACACCCTGGGAGCTGTGGCGAGACCCAGTGGCAGTGCTTGACCCATAGCCAAATGTGGAGAACTCTCCTGGAATGCTTTGCTATCTTGACATTATAGCAATGTTCTATAGATCTCTAGGAAGCCATCTAATCAGAAGAGGTAAAAGGGACCGAATTGTGACCATCCAAAATTTTGTCCCTTACACAAATTGGTTTAGGTGACCATGATCAAAAATGGGTCTAAGGTCCTAAGTTTTCTTTGGTACTAAAAAGAACCTCAACTAGACTCCAGATTCTAACTGGTCTTGGGGGACCAGTTGGATGACTTTCTATGGGTTTTGACATTTCTATGGCTGCCAAGTCCTACTGATTGGATGGATCAGGGATTTTTTTTCCTTTTCTGAAATGGAAGGGAAAAGGGAACCAGGAAGCCTCTGGAAAATATCTTTAGCACCCAAGAATCTGAAGTTATGCTATGCCAGGCTGGATGCTTCCAAGATAGGTGCCTCACGACTGCCTCCAGAGTGCAGCAGTCAGGCAATTGTTCAGGACTGGTATGTTCTCTCTCTCTGTAAAAGGGCCATAAAAGTCCTGGTTATGCTAAGTGCATCTACCTTTAGGTCATTGTCTCTTAGAATTACCTTCCCCTCTACCATGGTAAGGTCTACCACCTGGGGAATCATTGTAAGAAAGAATAGTTTTGTAAAATCTTACCATAACCATAGATGTCCTCTTCCATGTTGCAGTATTCTTAGAGTGGGATTCCCCACCTCAGGCGACCCAAACATTGGCTCCTACACAAAAGCTTAAGCCTGGCTGCTGTTGATGCATGCAACATCACACGTAGGGCCATAAACCAGGGACCTTAATGTGACGTCTGCTTGCACAGACCTCAGAACTTAAATGCCTAGTCGGACAGTGCCATACAGAGTAATAAGTGATGACAGCCAAAGGTGCAAAGTGTCCTATGCTGGCTAGTCTGACCCTGGTCTAGGGTAAAGCCTCACTGTCTCCTTAAGACAGATCAATAGTAAAAAAAGGAGGATAGGTGGGTGGGAAGGAATACTGAAACATGGAAGAGAAGGACATCTATGGTTATGGTAAGATTTTACACAACTATTCTATGTCCTCCTATTACTATGTTGCAGTATTCTTAGTGTGGGAGAGTACAGCAGCTTAGTTAGAGGGAAGGGTGGAGGTAGATATAGCTGATTTCACAAAACCCTGCAGGATTGCTCTAGCAAACCTTGCCCGGGCTCTGGAGACATGATCAAGTTTGTAGTGTCCAGTGAAGGTCTAAATAGTGGACCAGGTGGCTGCTTTCATGTTTCAGGCTGTGTCCAGGCCTTTGGGGAAGGCTTTGGAGGCTGCCATGCCTCTGGTAAAATGAGCTCTTACTCCTTGGGGTAGGTTTTTGCCATGGTGGGAGTAGCAGAAGCAAATAAAGACATGGTATGTTTGGAGACTGGCTTGTCCAGGGCCCTAGGACGAAAGGATACAAAGAGTTGGTTAGATTTTCTGATGGACTTAGTTTTGTCTAGTTAAAACCTTAACTGTCTGTGCACATCCACGGAATGGAGTATCCTCTCACTGTCATTGGTTGGAGAGGGGGGCAGGTGAATGGATTGGTTTAGAGACAGTTTATTGACCACTTTAGGCATGAAGGGTTACTACGTAGGGTCACCCTATCCTTGTGGAAGGTAGTGTAGGGAGGGCAGGCCATTAGAGCTTGCAGCTCTGACACTCTTCTAGCTGAGGTAAGGGCCACCAGCAGTACAGTCTTCCATGTACACATTTGGAGCGTAGTAGCACTAGCTGGTTCAAATGGGGCCAGTGTTAATTTTCCAGAATGAAGTTCAGGTCCCGGGGGGGGGGGGGCAAGATGGGTTTTCTTGGTGGTGTGATGTGCAAGACCCCTTTCAAGAATAATTTGACATCTAGCCAGGTTAGTAAAGGTGGGATCTAGTGGCAGACAGGCTGAAATTGCTGATAGGTGGACTTTGAAGAGTATGAAAGACCAGCCTTAATTAGTTCACACATATAGATAAGGACTAGGGGGGTCTGCCTGACAGGGATCCCTGTCCTTATGGAGACACCAGTTGGAGAATCTTTCCCATTTCAATATGTAGGATCTCCTAGTAGTGGACTTCCTGGTCTCCTTCAGGGCTAAAAGCACATCCTCCAAGCAGTGGTGTCTGAAAAGGATTAGAAGTTTATCACCCAGAGTGTTAGGCCAAATATCTGTTGGTGAGGGTGAATTAGAGTTGCCTTTTGTTGTGTGAGTAGGTCCACCTTGTGGGGTAACTTGTGGTGATTGCCCTTGGCTAATGAGAGAAGTAGGGGGGGACCAGTGCTGCCTTTGCCAATATGGAGTCACCAACAAGATTTTTGGTTTGCCCCTCCTGATTTTCAGGACGACTTTTTGAATGAGAAGGAAAGGTGGAAATGCATATAGAAACCACCCCTGCCATGGAATGCTGAAGGCATCTACCCTTCAGGCAAGTGGAGAGTGGTCCTTGGTGCAGAATTTATTCAATTGTCTGTTCTGGGGGGAGACAAACAAGTCTACTTGAGGAGTGCCCCACTGGCAGACAAAGACTAAGGATGTTCTGCTGAGAATATCCACTTGTCTGTTGTCCTGAGAAGAGATGTATGTTGCCTGCAGGGATAAGTTGTTCCTGGAGGTGAGGTCCCAAATTTGTAATGTTATCCTGCAGAGGAGGTAGGCCTTGGTGACTGTGGTGTTATCTGTGAAAATCTGAATGGGGCCCAGTTGTAGGATAGGGAGGAAGACTTTCAGGGCCAGAAGAACTGCTGTCATTTCCTCTCACATTGATGTTTCTTTGTGAGGGTAGGGTTCCAGGCCTCCTGTACCATGAAACCTTTCACGGTAGCCCCCCAACCCTAGGTATGATGCATCTGTACATGTGTTGGGTTGGGAAGGGAAGTTGTAGTGGAAGGCCCGGGTTCAGGAATATTTTTTGGATCCACCACCTTAGCGCTCTGCTTTGAGGTAGGGCAGAAGGGTAATCTAGTGCTCTAGGGGATGTTGTTGCTGTGACCAAACATTTTTCAGGTATCAATTGTAGTTTTCACATGTGCATTCTAGCTAGAGGCAGCATGGGGATGGTGGCTGCCATTAGTCCCAGGATCTGCCAGAATTGTGTTGCAGATATCTGATGAACCTGTAATAAGTTTTGGAAGTGAGTGAAGAGAGAACTTTGTCCTGAGGAAGGAAAATCTGCATCAGGTCTGTTCTGATCCTGCAGCCCAGAAATATTTTATCCTGCTGAGGGATTAGGGATGATTTTTGGAAGTAGAGGGTAAATCCCAAGCTTTGAAGCAGGGAAGTGGTGTACCTCAGATGGTTTTGAAGGGTGTCCTCTGTTTCTGCTAGAATGAGGATGTCGTCTAGGTAAGGATAGATTTTAACACCTCTGGTTCTGCAGAAAGCTATGGCTGGGGATAGGCATTTTGTAAATACCCTGGGTGCATTAGATAAACCAAAGGGTAAGGCTAAAAATTGAAAATGAGAGCAAGGTCCAGTGAGACGCAAGACTCTTCAGTTCAAGGGTTTTATGGGAATATAGAGATATGCTTCCTTTAGATCTAGTGTGGCCATAAAGGCCTTTGTTGGCAATAATGTAAGAAGTGTTTGATGGGATAGAATTCTGAATGATGGAACTTTAAGGAAAAGGTTTAGAAAGGATATATTTAGTATTGGTCTCCGAGGTCCATCTTTTTTTGGGGAACATAAAGAATCTTGAGTAGATGTTTTTCCTTCCTGTCCTCAAAGGACAGGTTCTATAGTTCCTAATGTCAGAAGGTCTTGCAGTATGTGAGGGATGAGATGTAGTTGATGTTTTGGGGGAAAAGGAATGCCCTTTGGAAGGAGCTTATCTCTCCAAGAAAGGAAATATCCATTTTGTATTATTGCCAGAACCCACCAGTCTGATGTGATGGATTTCCAAATGGGGAGGTAGTGGGAGAAGTGGGCTGACAAGGGGAGGTGGACAAGGCAGTCATGCATTGTTAGGTCCACTTCTATCTTGAAAAGGCCATCTCTGACTGGGTTGTGGGGCAACTGGTCTGGAGGAGGTTTGCCTCCTGGTTCTTCTCCTATGCCTGGAAGAGGAGGGGGGCCTCCTTACAAAGGTAGTCTTTGTAGGATAATTCCTGTAGTATTTAGGGATAGGGGACACAAGTGCTTGATGTCTTGAAGCTCTACTTTTTTCTTGGAATTTTTTGAAAAGGTCTGCAGACTGTTTACCAAACAGGAGGCTGTGGTATAATGGGGCATCTAGGATTTTAGACTTGCAATCCTCTAGAAAGGGTTGTAGGCATAGCCAAGAATATCTGGGGAGTACTGTTACAGAAGCAGTAGACCATGCAGAGGCCTCTGCTGCATCATAACTGCATCTAATAGAATGTCTGGCTACCTGGGAAGCCATGGACCATTTAGATGCTATCTCAGTTTTGGTAGGGTAGTCAAGGGTGGATGCTAAGAGCATAGAGGCTTGTGATACTAGGCCCAAGGCATATTTTATCATATGTGTTTGGTAGTTGACAGCTCTGAAGGCTAGGGTGGAGGAGGTATAAACCTTCTTTCCTATCCTGTCAATGTTTTTGCTATCCTCATCAGTGAGCAGAAGAGATGCTGAAGGAATCAATCTAGATTGCTCATCAGGGGATACAGCAATTACAGCAAGGTCTGCCAGGGGTGGTTTTACTAGGGGATTTCTGTTCATCTGGAACTTTATAGAACCTGTCAGGTTTCTTAGGGTCCGGTGGTTATGAGTCTGAGTTATTTGATGCTGAGGTGAAAGCATCAAGGTAGGCAAGGATGACTGGTGGGATGGCTGAAGGCAAAGGAGATTCCACTTGGAGTAGTTCCAGTATCTCCTTTGAGTGTCAGTCATTTGAGAAGTGCCCCATTTAAAGTATTCTTTCATCTTAGTTATGGTCTCCCCAAAGGTGATAGCCTCTGGTGGGGAAGTCCCCTTCTATGGATTCCAAATCTGGGGAATAATATTCAAGTGGGGATGCAATTTGTGAAGAACAGGAGATTGATTCATCTCAAGATGAATAGTAGAGTTCCTGTTCTTCCCCTTCTTCTTGGCCAGTAGGCAAAGGGATAGAAGTGGTAGAAGTAGGCCTAGGACTGAGCACTGGAATGGTGGAGGGGAAGAGGCCATGGGCCTAAGGGCCATGAAAGCCTGCACCAAAGAGCTGATAAAAGACTGCCAGTCTGAGACTCCTTCAGAAGAAGGTGTCTAGTGTTTAGTTTTCTGTTTTCTTTTTAAAGGCATAGGCCTGGGTTCAGGGGCCTGGGAGATGGTAGGGGTTTCAGGCAGTGGAACCCCAGTCGGTCGTCTGATATCTGGTTCCCCCTCGACATAGGTAAGAACCAACATCAGAGCTATCTCCAAGAACACGCTGGCCGTTACTTCCGAAGTGGCTTCCTCGAGGGGAGCCAAAGTAGATGGTTCTGTCAGATGTCCCTCAACTCCTAAGTCACTAGCTGGCGGGATTGTCCGATGATGGAGAGGCAGAGGAAGTAGGCCTGGAAACCTTGGCCTTTTTCCTTGGTGGTTCTGGAGCAGCCGATTTGGGATCCATCCTGAGAGCTAGTTTTTTGAGCCGCTGGTTTTCTAAATATAGGTTATGGGTGGCTAGATGGCTATGGAGGGTCTTGGGTACAAAAGACTGAAAAATCGAGCAAGGAGTATGGTCGTGCTGTTGGCCTAGACAGAAGACACAGCGGTCATGTGCATCTTTATGCAGTATCTGGCACCCGCATCGGCATTTATCTTTCTTAGCTGACATTGGCTAACAGTGACTACAGCAAACCAAGCTCAAGTAATATAAAGTCAAAATCCCCAATGGGGTACTTAGCTTTAGATGTCTTCAAGTAAAGGAGAGAACCAATTGATGTGATGGTCGACTGCGGCTGAAACGTTCTGAGGTCTGTGCATGCAGACATCACATTTAAAGGTCCCTGGTTTATGGCCCTGTGTATGACATCCCACACATCTACAGCAGCCAGTCTTAAGCTTTTTTATAGAAGCTGATGTTTGGGTTGCCTGAGGTGGGGAATCCCACACTAAGAATATTGTAACATAGGAATAGAAGGACATCTCTGATTTACAGAGCCACATCATCCTCCCAGATCTTGGGCTCCTACAGAAGGAACTTTGTGGGGTAGAGAAGTAGACTCCCAATGCAGAGGGTGTCTTACCATCTTGTTAACTCCTGGTGAGTGTATTTTTAACCTAAGGCCCAAAAAGTGTTCAGCCATCATAGCATGCATTCAAAAGGAGGATTTAACACCTTCCACAAAATCACATATATGCATCCAGGCATGGCGGATCCTGGTAATGCTTCTCCCTGCCACTTTTCCCATGCCATTAACTGCACTGGACAGCAATAGCATGGCACATTCAAGGTGAATTCTAGGGTAGAAAGCTTGGAGTCTACAGCTTCTGTACATATTCAGGCAATGTCCTCAAGAGGGACTTGGCAATTTCTTTGGTCAAGTCTCCATGGAATCTGGTTAGGTGAGCCAAATAATTCAGAGATCCAAGGGCAAAAGTCATTGAAGCATAGGCAAGCTTCCCAAATCACTCCATCACCCCAGACTCTGTTGGGGGGGGGGTGAACTGATGAACTCTGACAGTTCTTTTCTAGTGGCTGCTGCTACTACAATAGCATTTACTGGTAGACCCTTTCTACAATGGTTCCTGTCCTTAGGAGCAGCTAAAATGCAATCTACATTTTGGGAATGGGTTCTACATCATCAGACTCCTTCCATGCTCATTGAGCTATATAGTCAATTAGGGGAATCAACAGGTACCACCCAGGGCAATGTTGTACCAGCACCAAAAGGCTTAAGTACACTAATTCATCAGGCGAAGGGTCTTGAAACAAAAAAACCCTTCTCTGCTTCATCAATTTGAGTACATTGCCAAAGGTTACATCTTCAGAGAGGGAGTGAGGGGATATCTCCCCTTCCCCCAATTTAATGTGTTGTGTGAATGACTCTGGAGAGGAGTCTATATGCTTCCATTTGTTGGTCCATTTTCTGTGAGGTCCTTCAGGGGGCAAAAATAAAGGCTCTAAATCAGAAGGGGAACTGAAAGTAGATCTTGGAAGTCTTTGCAAATAACCACCATTGTCCAACAAGATGAGGAGAGGAAGCAGACCTCAGCTGGGGCTTGGGTGCAGCCACAATTGGAGACTCCTCTTTTGGAGACTGCTCTTTGGAACTTGAAAAACCCTTTTCAAATGCTGTGCAGGCCAAAACCACCGCCAACACAGAGGATCCCTACCAATCACAGGAAGGAAGTGAATCCTTGGCCCCAATAACTTCAGGCCCTGAAGCTGGACAGATCTGAGATATCTAGAGATAAAGCCCAGAAAGGGAGAGAGAGCTCTGAGAATTTCTTGCAGACTTTCCCTGCTCCTAAGAAACTGTCACCGAATCTTTGGTACAGTGTGTCTTCTCAATCTAATTGCAACAATATCAATAGAGATAGGGAAGCAGTTGGTGAAGTTGTCAGCAGCTCTGGTGCCAGCAAGGGTGCTCTAGTTCCAATCAGATCCAGTAACACTGGGCCCAAAGTTTGGATCAGTACAAATTCAGGAAGCAGAGGGATACGATGGCCAGAACTTAGTACCTACTCAGGGGAAGTTTGGATTGGTACAAATTCAGGAAGTAGATGGATATGATGGCCAGAACTTGGTGCCTACCCAGGGTACTCTACTGGGATAACTCCAAACTGGATATGCATCCTGAAACCATCATCCTGTTGACATCTGGCTCCATGACACTGAAATGAGAATGAGTAAATGATGCCCCAGGATGGCTGCCTGGAGCACCTCCTCTCCTGAATCATAGGGTAGTGCAATCTGGGACTCGCTGGTTCCAGGGAGTTATCTAGCTCTTGGAGAAGACTGGAGCTGATGAGTTGTCAGGTGGATTAGGCACAAGACAAAATGTCAGCACTGGATAGTACTTTTTTGCAGTTTTGATTGGAGATTTGCCCTTTTCTTTCTCCCTTTTGCTCTTTTCCTTATCTGCCTTCCTTTTCTTTTTCTTGCCCCTCATCCTTAGATTTAAAGAAAAGAATACAACTGTACCAAGAATATAAACTATAAAGCTTACAACTATACCCATTTAGAAATGAGAGAGAGAGAGAAACTCTCACAGAAGGAAAAGTTAGCTTTGATCCACAAAGGATGCAAGGCACTGTAAGACAGCCGTTTCACACATTCAATGACTTCAAGCTGCAAATGAGATCTGGGCAGCTAAAGTGGAGTCCAGAGAATTCAGGTAGAGTAGGAGTCAGAGCTCTGGATCCAAAGAACCTTTAGAGTCTGTGCAGAGGTCAGATTGAGTGGAACTGTAAAGTAAATTAGCCCTTTTATTAGCAGTTGTAGGAGGATGGTTAGCATGCTGTCTCTATTTTTGGGTGGGGTGCCTTCTGTACAGAGTCTGCATGTCCACATTGTATTCACATGGGTTTTCTTAAGGTACACCACTTCCACCCACAGTCCAAAGACATGCAGTAGGTGGACTGGATACACTAAATTGGTCATAGGGTGTGCACGCAAGTGTTATAAGAACTGTGGCAGGGATAGCCACTCGGCAGTGTGAACACTGGTTCTAGGTGATTGACACTGGGAAATTGACACCCTGATCCCACTTGCAAAAATAAGTAAAAGGGGTTGTGGATGGATGGTAAGCATGATTAAGCAGGAAGAAATTAATAGTTGTGCAAACTCATGCCATAACCATAAATGTCCTCCTCTATATGTTGCAGTATTCAAACCATGAGGGAGTCTGCTGCAGGCTGTCCCAAATGTCAGGCCAGTATACAAAAGTCTAAAGCTACTGTTAGCAAAGTGTGACATCACATATAGGTCCCCATCCAATGTCTGTTATAAAGTGACATTGGGTGTAAAGCAGACATTGGCATATACCATCCTTAGAACTGACTGTCCCAGGAAGAACACCAGCCTGAGATAAACTGAGAAACACATCCAGAAATTAAGCAAGCATCAGGGGGAAGGATGGAGGGATAGAATACTGTAACATATAGAAGAGAAGGACATCCATGGTTCTGGTAAGATTATATGTCCTTCAACTCGCATGTTGCAGTATTCATAACATGAGTGAAAATACCAAAGCTTAAGAGTGGGAGGAAGACCCCTGAAGAATTGCCCTGGCAAAACCAGCTCTAGATCTAGATATACAATCCAACTTGTGAGGTTGTGAAAGTATGGACAGAAGCCCAAGCAACTTTGAGGACAGAGGAAGTATCCAGATCCTTGGAAAAAAAGAACCTGAAGACACAGCTCTAGTAGAATGAGCTGTAACTGGAGATGCAAGGGTTTATCCATGAAGCAGATAAAAAAAGACATAGCCTTGGAGAGCCAAGAGGAGATTGTCTGATTAGAAACAGGCTTGCCCAGAGCCCTGGGATGATGAGAAATGAAGAGGCGATCCAGATTTTCTGATAGACTTGGTTTTATCCAATTAAAGTCTGATTTGTCTATGTACATCCAAGGTGTGTAAAATCCTCTTGCTAGAAGACTGAAGAGGGAAAGAAAGTAGGCAAAGTAATGGATTGGTTAAGTGATAACTCATTCACCACCTTGGGCATAAAGAAGGGATGAGTACATAGGAAAACCCTATGCTTGTGGAAAACGGTGAAGGGAGATGAAGCCATAAGGGCCTAAAGTTCCAAAACTCTTCTGGCTGAAGTGATAGCCAAAAGAAGCATTGTCTTCCAAGTGCAATGCTGGAGAGAAGTGGAATCCGCTGGTTCAAAGGGAGGCAATGTCAGTTTTTCTATGACAAAAAAAAAAGATATCATGAAGGAGGAATTGGTTTCCTTGGTGGTCTGATATAGACATCATTCAAGAAAAGTCTGACTTCCAATCTTGTATTCATAGGCAAACAGGCAGAAATGGCTGAGAGATGAGCTTTTACTGAAGAGTATGATAATCCATCTTCAGTAATTCACACAAAGACAAACCCACAGAATACCCACAGAAAATGGTTTTAGGTTTTGAGAGACAACCCAGATGGAAAACCTCTTCCATTTGAAAATGTAGGATTTCTTATTGGGTTTTCTGGCCTCCTTCAGAACTTGCAGCATGTCCTCAGAAAACAAGTGCCTGAAAGGGATCAAAACCCTATCACCCAGTGTCAGATGAAGGATTGACATTTGTGGATGTATTAGGGATCCCTTGTCCTGTGTGAGTAGATCCACCCTGTGAGGTAACTTGCAATGATTTTGCTTGCCTAAATGCAGAAGGGGGAACTCATGTTGTCTTGGCCAAAAAGGAGTCACAGGCAAGCTTTCTGGTTGGTCCTGTTGCTTCTTTAAGAGAACTTTTTTTAGGAAGGGGAATGAAGGAATGCATAGAGAAACATCCCCTTCCAAATGGAGGATAGGCCATCCATCTTCCATGCCAGAGGGTTGGGCCCTCTGGCCCAAAACTTTGGAAGTTGTCTCTTCATAAGGGAGGCAGAGAGATCTACTTTAGGAGTAACCCACTGGTGGACAATATCTATAAAAACATCCCTGCGCAACATCCATTCATGGATTTGAGTCATGGACCTGCTCAACGTGTCTGCCACAACATTTTGTCTGGAAGGAATGTAAATTGCCTGAAGAGTTAGTTGATACCAAGTAGCTGCCTCCCAAGCCTTGAGAGCAAACCTGCACAGGAGATATGACTTAGTCCCCCCCACACACTACTTGTTGACATACCAAAGAATTGTGGTGTTATCTGTGAGCTACTTTAGGGGACCTGAAAGAAAGAGGTTGAAAGGTTTGCAGGGCAAAAATGAGAGCACTCTTCCCCTTTATGTTGGTGCGTTCCTTTATCTGGGAAGGAGACATGTTGAACCTTCCAAGAGCCAAAGGTTGCCCCCATCTCATGTCCAAGGCATCCATGAGAAACTCATGAGATGGAAGATTAGGTTGGAGGGACAGCTCTGGATTCAAGGTAATCTGTTGAATCCACCACGGCAATTCCTTGTTTCAAGAAGAGAAGGGAGAGGAATAATGAAATCTAGTGGATGAGCATGTTGCATCCAGAATGACCAGAGATACCATTGGAATTTCCTAGTGTGAAGTTTGGCTAAAGGTTACATGGGAATAGTGGATGCCATGAAGCCTAGCAGGCAGATGAACTCCCTGGCTATCAGGGACTGAATTGGAATGAGTACAATGCCCCATTTGGCATGTACCTCACTAGACACCTGCAACAACTGGAGAGGCCACAAAAGTACCTCACAAAGGGGACCCTAGGCCAAACACTTGTCCTATATGGACAGACACAAGAAAACTCCAACTATTGTCTCATATCGCCTACTCAGAGGTGATCTCTGCTCGACTTACAAAACCATGTCTGACCCAGCTCTGTTAGAAATGCTAAAGAAATCCCAATCCCTCCACACCACAAGCTCAGAGACCTTAACCTCATTATCACAATCAACAGAACACTCTGGAGGGACAGGTTCATATCCCAGAGACTTCCCATGATTTGGAATAGACTTCCCATACATGTCGCAGCACCTCACTGGCCCTCCAAGAGAAATCCTGATGAGTGGATGCCAAATAGAAAATTCACCCCAGGGATTACTCTAGTGGCTTTACTCAACAAAAGCACTGGGAACTAAGGTTGGGTGGCACAATGCTAGGGTAATCCTATGGGCTAGGCTTGTAAAGGCTCCAGGGCCATTACCCTAGTACACACCTATGAACCTATGAAAGAAAGTGGCTAGATGAAAGAAAATGATTAGAGAGATTACTTTCTTAGGAGGGAAGGAAGCCAACATCTTGTCCGTCTCTATTCTGCATCCTAGCCTTGTGAAGGAGTGAGAAAGGATTTTTTGAAATTTATAGTGAATCCTTTTCTTTCCAGACCCCACCCAGTTTGGGTTTGTGAAGGGCCGATCTTGTCTCCTGAACCTGATTGACTTCTTTGAATCAGTCTCCAGAGCCATGGACAAGGGTAAGGTGGTCCACACAGCCTATCTAGACCTTGCCAAGGCCTTTGACACCATCCCCCACTCTGGAATCATAGATAAACTTACTAAGTTGGGCATTAATCCCTATGTCACCCAATGGGTTGCTAAATGGCTTACTGATAGAACCCACACTGTAAAAGTAGCCGACTCCAAATCCAGCTCCAGACAAGTGACAAGTGGAGTACCTCAGGGTTCAGTCCTGGGGCGCTCTTGTTTGGCATCTACTTCTCTGAAGTACAGGTCAACACTAAGGGACTCTGGCTAACAAAGTTTGCAGATGACTGCAAACTGGGAGCCATTATTGAATCCCAAATGATGTGGATACTCTACAAAAGGGCCTTACAGAAACAGATGCTTGGTGCCAGAGCCATGGGCTCAAGCTCAATGCCAAGAAATGTATTGTTATCCCCTTTGGGAAAAAAACATGTATCCATGAATTACCATATAGGTGGCAGTACACTAAACACAGAAAGTGTGATAAGAGACTTAGGGACACAGGTGGACAGTGGTCTCACCTTCGATAACCACATCGCCACAACAGTCAGGAAATCCTTCTATGTGGCACACCTCATCACGAAGGGCTTTTCATCCAGAAAAAAGGAGGTCATTGTCCCACTGTACTCATCCCTCATTAGACCCATTATAGAATACAACGCCCCATTTGGTATGTACCTCTCAAGACATCTGCAACAACTGGAAAGGCCTCAGAAATACCTCACTAAAAGAATCACAGGCCTAAAGCAGATGCCCTACGCTGACCACCTTAAAAAACTCCAGCTATACTCTGTCGCATATAGTCTACTCAGAGGCGATCTCTGCTTAACATACAAGGCCATGTCAAACCCAGAGCTGTTGGACATGCTACACGTAAAGAAATCCCAATCCCTCAGAGCTACATGCTCCAGGGATCTAAACCTTGTCATCACAATAAACAAAACATGCTGGAGGGATAGGTTCCTGACCCAGAGACTCCCCAGACTCTGGAATAGATTGCCCATACATGTCAAGCAGAGTGCCTCTTTGGACCTCTTCAAGAGGAACCTTGACGATTGGATGGGAGAAAGGAAATTCACCCCAGGGATCACGTCAGTCGCCCTGCTAGACAGGGGTCCAGGAAAGTAAATAATGTGGGAAGAAATAGCCAGGGAATTGTTATGGCTAGGCTTGTATAGGCCCTAGGGCTGATAGCCTAGTACCAACCTATGAACCTAATAAAAGAAGGTCCTCTAAAAGAATGAGCCTGGAGAAGGAGGTCATCCAGGTGTGGAAAGATTTTAATACCAGAGTCTGCAAAAGGCAGTAACAGGAGCGAAGCATTTTGTCAAGACCCTTGGTGCTGCAGACAAGCCAAAAAGCAAGGCAGAAAATTGAAAAATTGAAAATCTGAGGAAGCAATAGCAATGGGCAGAAATTTCCTCTAAAAAGGATGAATAATGAAGTGAATATAGGTATCCTTGATGTCCAGGGACACCGTGAAGGCCTGTGGAAGACTGAGGAACCAGAGGGTTTAAGGAAAACATGCCAAAGGTGGGGACCTTTAGAAATTTGTTTATATCTGACAGATTTAGAATGGGTCTCCAAGGACCATCTTTTCTGGGGACTAGGAACATCCTTGAATAGAATCCTTTCCCTATTTGGGAAGGTGGTACTTCTTGAATGGCTCCCTGAGAAATCAAGGTGTGAATCACTTGAGGAAAAACTTCTGTTTTGGGGGTTGAGGAATATCCCTGAAGGAAGGAAGAGTCCTCCATACCATGAAGTATTCTGAGGATACTAGAAAGAACCCAGGTGTCTTGGGTGATCTGTTTCCAAGCAGGGATAGACAGTGAAAGATGCAAGGATAGTGGGGTCAGGCTGCAGACAGGTTGGTAGTTGGACTATCATGCTTGTTCAGAAAAAAAGAAGCTACGTCTTGCCATAACGTTCCATCTGTGTTGTTCATCTTCTTTCATTCATCACTGATGGGTTTGGTTCAGAGCCCTCAGAACTGAGTCAGCTTATTACCAAGCTCACTCCAGCCAAAAACTCTTGAGCTAAGCTTCTACCCACAATGCCACTCTCCCTGTTAGCTCAGATGGAGTTTGCCCATGATAAACCAGAAAAGCGGAGGCCCATTCTGTGCAAATGCCCTAAGACACCACTTAGACCCAAAGTATCCCCCAGGAGCCTTTGAAGGGGGAAGGAGGGTGGGAAAGTGAAGAATGAAAGATGAACACAGATGGAACGTTATGGTAAGACCTAACTTCTTTATCTGATGTTGTTAATCTTCTTTCCATTCATCACTGATGGGACAGAATCCCAAACTACCTTGAGACATATGGGGGGCCCTTATGGAAGAACGTTCCTGAGTACCACTGAGCCGAAGGCAGCTCTCCCTCTGGAGACCACATCCAATTTGTAATGATAGATGTAAGTGTGGGATTTAGCCCAAGTGGCTGCTGTGCATATGTCATCCATAGAAGCCCTGGAGTGGAAAGCTACAGATGTCCCCATAGATCTAGTGGAATGGGCTTTAACCAGTGGCATAGGTTCTTTTGTGGAGGAGTAAGAGAAGCGTATGCAGTCCCTTAGCCATTTCAATAAAGTAACCTTGGATACAGAATTTCCCATTCTAGGTCCAGAAAAAGAAATGAAAAGCTGGTCAGACTTGTGCATAATTTTGCTTCTGTCTAAATAGAACCTCAGTTGTCTGTGTACATCCAAGGAATGTAGGCAGTACTCTCCTTTATTAGAAAAATGCAGAAAGAACACTGGAAGGTCAATGGACTGATTGATGGAGAAGTCAGAAACAACCTTGGAGAGGGAAAGATGGATTTGTCTGGAGTCTGTCCCATTCTCACAGCACTGTGTGAGGCATAGTACAGCTTAATACTAAGAAAATCCAGTAAGTGAAAGAATCAGGATTTCTTGTAGCTTTACTGAAATGTCTTAACTTTAATACTTTGTAAAACTGCAACACAATACAAATAGCAACACATCAGAATATATACAGCACTTCTAAATGCAAAGAATTACAACATACAAATTACTTACAGGAGATGTGAAAGCCAGAGCCTGGGAAAAGAAGATCATGACTGCACTTCATGAGGGCTAGAAGTGAAAGAAAGCTGCTTCCTGACCGAGTTACATCACTTCCTGAGGCTTGCTATAATGCTGTAAAACAAGTTAACCTAACTGTTATAAATAAAAGGCCACTAGATGGCAGCAACAGACCAAAAATGCTCAAACTGTACAACTATAATATAAACTGCCTGAATTGCTATGAAGGGCAGAATACTCCCTGCCTGGCATATTACCGGATGCCACTACACTTATTAATATTACTACACACACTAACACATTTTAACCGTTTTCAGAAACAAGAACTGCAATGTCAGAGACTGGCCTCAAATAAACTTTAGCAGTTCCTTGTTTGACAACTCTTACTTCCACCTTTCTCACTTTACCATCTCTGCTTGGCAATGTGTCAATGATAAGTCCCACAGGCCATTCATTCCTGCATTTTTGACTGTCCTTCATTAGCACATCACCTGCTTTAACATTTGGATAGTCTCAGGTCCACTTTCTGTGACTTTGTAAGGTGGACAAGTATTCCTTTTTCCATCTTTGCCAGAAGGTGTCAGCCAGACTCTGAACTTGCTTCCATTGTTTTACATGAAAGTCTGCTGTTTTGAAGTTACCAGAAGGAGCCAACAAAGAGTTTGCCTTTTGAGTCAAAAGCATGGCTGGTGTAAGAACCTCTGGATTATCTGGATCATTTGACACAGGTACTAAAGGTCTTGCATTATAGCCATAACTTCTGCCATAAAGGTACTTAAACTCTCATGGGTCAGATGAGTAAGCTTATTTTGGAGCAAAATTGCATCCAAGATGCATCTAGTTACACCTATTAGTCTTTCCCAAGCACCTCCCATATGAGATGAGCGCGGAGGATTGAAGACCCACGTGCATCCTTTGTCTTGTAGATAATCTTGTACTGCTGTATCACCTGCACAAATATTCAGTTCCTTACAAGCACCCACGAAGTTTGTCCCTCTATCAGAGCGAAGTAACTTTGCTGGGCCATGGATTGAAAAGAATCTTCGAGGCATTAATACAACTGGAAGCTGACAGATTCAATCAGTTCTATGTGTACAGCTCGTGTAGACAGACATCTAAAAAGTACTGCCCAGTATTTGTTGTCAGCAATACCCATGCTAGTGAATGATGGTTCAGGAGTCACTATCTTCTGGTAAATCTGCCATCTTTTGACTATCTAATCCCCTTCTCAGTTTGCGCATTTGTGAATAACTGCAGATGTCAGGCTTTTACCACCAAGGATCCAGAAACCTGCAGCTCTGATTGCACCTTCTGTTATGTGACATCCTTGATGAGCCACTTGGTTATGGTAATGTCTCACAATCACTGTAGCAATGTGATGATTGTGGGGAATAATTGGTTGCTTCTCTCGTTCAGTCAGTGTTGCAAAGGACAAGCATCTGCCAACTTTCAGCAGTCCATCTTGATCTATAACAGCACTAAACTTCTTGAGACGACTTTGTTTTGGCAATCCCTTTTGCTCCTTTATGCAGTCATATTCCTTTTTGATGTGTTTGTGCTGAAAAGAAGAGATGATCACATTCTTTGCTTGTGAAAGTTCCTCTAAGCTAACTTAATGAAAACTTTTCCAGCCTCTATGTAGAGAGTTATCGGATTTTCTCTGAAAACTTATGGCAATATGAATGTCTGGCTTTAGTTTCAACTAGTGTCTTCCAGTTTGAAAATCTTTCAAAACAATGTGAATGAATAGTGGAATCCGAGGCTCTAGTGCTGAAGCTTGCAATTGCTGGTTTAATTTCAGGATCATCTTCAGGCTCTATGAGAGGATAACCAGTAGCCGTGTCACTTGAATTGTCTAACTGGCTTGTAAAGAAATGAAGAGCCTAAGAACCATACAGTGTGCTGAAGGCAGGCTGTCTGTATGGGCCTTGTAGCATAATCAGCAGGGTTTTGCTCTGTGGGTACGTAGAACCACTGATCAGGATGAGTTACTTGTCTGATTCTATTTACTCGGTTGTAGACATACAGAAAAAATCTTCTAGAGGTATTGCAGATGTACCCCAGGACAGTTTTACTGTCTGTAAAGAATTTCACAACATCCAGTTCCAGGTCTATTTCATCTCTGATTAGCTCATACAGTTCTACCGCTAATACAGCTGCACATAGCTCCAAATGTGAGATTGTATGCGCTGGTCTAGGGCTTAACTTAGACTTTACCATAATGAACCCAACATGACATGCACTTACTGCATCAGTTGTTTTCAAGTTGGCCACTGCACCTATAGCTGTGATGGATGCATCTGAAAAATATACAGTTCCTTTACAGGCTACTGTCAGTGAAACAGGACCATAACATCTGGGTATCTTTAAGCCTTTCAAAGCCTGCAAAGACTCCTTCCATTGAATCCACTCATGCAGTCTGTCTTGTGGGAGTAATGCATCCCATTCCCATTTCCCAGATGACAGTTCATGGACTAAGGCCTTACCTTTTATAGTCGCTGATGCAACAAACCCAAGGGGATCATAAAGGCTGTTCATGGTAGCCAAGATTCCTCTTCTGGTGAAGGGTTTTTCCTCTGAAGAGATCTGAAAAACAAAGCTGTCTGCTTCTAGATCCCAGCCTAGTCCTAAACTTTTCTGAAGAGGAAGGGAATATGTACCCAAACAAAGATCTTTAAGGTCTTCAGCTCCATCTTCTGCAGGAAAGGCTTCCATGGCCTGTTTCCTGTTTACTCTCATTCTTTACTCAACTACTTTTTTGTCTATGTCATGATCTTTGTACCAGAGAAAACGTAAATAATCTCATTGGTCCTCTCTCACCAGAAAACAGTAAAACATCTGCTGCACATTAGCTGTAAAGGTTATGGGCTCTTTTCTAAAGCACATGAGGACCCCTAGTAGAGTATTGTTTAGATCAGGACCACTTAACAGTATCTTAAAGAAATGCCTTCACATTCTGCACTGGAATCAAGCACAACTCTTATTTGATCAGTTTTGTGTGGGTGGTAAACACCAAACATTGACAGATACCAGTGTTCTTTACCTTGGTCCAGTGGTCCTGCAATTTCAGTGTGATCATTATCCAGTAACCTTTTGATGAATTCTGTGAAATCTCTCTACCTTTGGCTTTTTTTGTAAGGTTCTACGAAGAGAGTTCAGGTGCTTCATGGCTTGTTCTCTATTAAAAGGTAAATGATACCTGGGTGTGCAAAACCACAGAGGGGCCACCCAGCTGTTATCCTGATAAGTCTCTCTGTCCATGATCCGGGGATAGGCTTGGTCTTCTATGGACAGGGCTTGTTTATTATCATCCTTTGATTTCTGGAACACTGAAACCCCTAGATTGTCAGTTTCTATGTTAAAGCTGGTATCTTCTTTGCTGTGTGAAAAAGAGTCCCAAAACTGTGTTAAATTATCAAAGCTTTTTTTAACAGTAAAATTGTTCTGGCATGGTGTGAAAGGATGTGCAGCCATTTGTTAACACAGACATCTTGAAGGAACTGATGCTGTTTGGTTGGTGAGTTAATCCCAGGCAAACTTCTCCTACAGTGACCCACCCCAAGTCAAATCTCTGAGCATAAGGGGCATTGACTGGTCCATTAATTTGCACATGTACTTTGTGTACTTCTAAAATGTCTCTTCCAAGAAGCAAAAGGATAGAAGCACCAGAATTAACAGCTGGAATGAGGTGAGCAATTGGGCAGAAGTGAGGGTGATAAGCCACCTCTGGAGAATGAATTTCTGACTTGTCATCAGGTATCATGTCGCACTATCAGTGTAGGTAATAGGAATCACTTTTCCTTATCAAAAGATTCAATAAAAGTCTATGGCTCTTCTGCCTGCAGTTTCCATAATGCCTGCGCATGTCTTTAGAGTATAGGGAACTGCAGTTATTTTAATGTTAAAGATATCGAAAAAGTCTGACCTTGCAAGTGATTTGTTGCTCTGCTAATCAAGAACTGCATAAATTTTCACTGCTTTGTCTCTTTTCCAGGTGGGATACACTGTGACTAAACAGATTTTAGAACATGACCATGGATTTTTACCTTGGCCACATATTTCAGTGCACTGAGACATCACTGAAAGGGAATCCTCTTTTTGCTCCCTGCCCTGATCTTTCCTGGCTTCTACCATCCCTGCTGGTTGTGGAGGTGGATCAGGGTGTAAGGCCGCTATGTGTTTCTCACTGCCACATTCTGTGCATTCGACTGATATTTTACAGTCTTTAGATATATGCTTAGTAGATTCACAGCACTTGAAACATATGCCATTTTGTTTAACGAAGGACATTCTCTCCTCAGTAGGCTTACCTCTAAACCCTTTGCAACTTTTCAAAGGATGAGGCTTCTGGTGAATTGAGCATTATCTATTAAGACTTTCTATAGGGCTCACCTTGCTGCTGTCTTGATAGTTTGTGGCCCTTGAAGGTATAACTGTTTTGTGTGTGAACACAAGTATTACCATGAGGTTTGGAAGGCTTTTCTGGTCTGGATGGCAGATTACTGCTGCTAATGAAGGCAAAGCTGGAGTTGCTCCTAATCTTTGCTTGCTGCTGAATGAACCTAGAAAACACAAAGAAAGGGGGAAAGCTACTCAATTTTCCTGTTTGTATTTAGCTCCAACAGATGCCCACTTTTGTTGCACAGTATATGGTAGTTTCTCCACTACTGGATTAGTACCACAAGCAGTGTCTAAATACGAAAGCCCTGTCAAATAGCCCTCCTCTTTAGCACACACTTTCTAGAAGATTGTCCAGTTGTAATTTTATATTGTCTTTATGAATCAACTTGGGGAAGGCTTCAAGCTTTTTCAGTAGAGCACCTTTGATTGCTTCAGGTGAACCATACCTTTCTTCTAGCCACTGCCATGCCATGTTAAGTCCTACCAAAGGGTTAAATAAGTGTACTCTATGCATGCATTTTGCATGCTCTGCTGACTCTTTGCCCAACCATTTTATCATTAAGTCCAGCATTTCTGCAGCCACCATATTCAAGTCTCTAGTTGCGCTCAGAAAGGAGGACTTCCATGCCCAAAAGTTTTCTGGACAGTCAAACTTGATGAAACCTGAGTTAACCATTTCTTTGTGGATAAGATACTTTGACATTTTGTATGTTTTGGTGTTCAGGCATGTAATCTTTAGGCTGTGGTAGTGGTAGTGGGAGTCCTGGATTTCCATTCCTAAGGAGCTCTGAAGGTTGTTCTTTTGTTGGTTTGACACTGCTGACATCACAAGACTGACTGGGCATACTCGGAACATCTGCTGGCTTTGGGCTGGATTCTCCTTGCATAATCTTAAGTGACTGCTGGCTTGCATGCATACTAGTAAGTTTCTGGATGTACTCACTTGTATATTCAGCAGAGGAGAGAGGTTTCTCTGGGACTTCTGGTTCTAAGTGAGTTATCTCGCTTACTGATGAATCTGCTTCCAGGTCAAAAGCAGCCTCTGCAGCTGCCGCAGTAGCTGCACTCTGGCACTGAAGAATATGTAGTTAGCTTCCAATTATGCCTTTTGTCGCATCATAATGGCTTTTTTTTTCAGCAAATGCCAGTTGGGTATGTGCCGCATCTGCTTTGGCACGAGCTCTGACTGCTAAGGAACATGTTGAGGACATCTTACTGGATCTTGATGATTTGGAGCCATGTGACCATGTATCATCTTTCTGGACACTAGAGCTGTTCTCTCTGCCGTGCTGTGTCATGGGGGACATATCCTCAAATTTATACTTCTTCCCTGATCTCATACTCATATTTGCAGTGCAGTGACCTCTTGTATTCAGGACTGCAAGGACCTCCTTTTTACTGTTCCATTCTCACAGCACTGTGCGAGGCTTAGTACAGCTAAATGGACAGCTTAACACTAAGAAAATCCAATAAGTGAAAGAATCAGGGTTTCTTGTAGCTTTACTGAGATTTCTTAACTTAATACTTTGTAAAACTGCAACACAATTCAAATAGCAACATATCAGAATATATACAGAACTTCTAAATACAAAGAATTACAACATACAAATTACTTACAGGAGATGTGAATGCCAGGGCCTGGGAAAAGAAGATCATGACTGCACTTCATGAGGGCATGTAGAAGTGAAAGAAAGCTGCTTCCTGACAGAGTTGCATCACTTCCTGAGGCTTGCTATAATGCTGTAAAACAAGTTAAATAAAAGGCCACTAGATGGCAGCAACAGCTCAAAAATGTCCAAACTGTACAACTATAATATAAACTGCCTGAATTGCTATGAAGGGCAGAATAAAAACCAAATAGGGTCTTTTGATGCACAATGCCTGTAGCTCTGAAACCCACCTGGCTGACATAATGGCTACCAAGAACAAGGATTTCCAAGACAAGAATTTCAGGTGACACTTCACTCTGGGTTCAAAGCGATGGTTGAGTTAAAGACTGTAGAACTAACGTGAGGTTCCATGGCTCTATAGGCTGTCTGACTGGGGGCCTGATGTGTGAAACTCCTTTGAAAAAGGTTTTACATAAATGTAGTGAGATGAGAGGCATACCATCCAGCCCATTATGGTAATTCAAAATTGCAGGCAGGTGCACTCATATGGTAGAGGCTGTGGCACCCTCTTAAAAAAAAACTTAAGACAAGCATTGCAAAACCGCTGTGACCAGAGCTGAATACAGATCTAGCATGTTATCCTTTGACCAGAGAAAGAACCTTTTCCATTTGTCTTGATACAGTCTTCTGGTGGATGGTTTATGAGAGGCCATGATAATATCCCAAAAAGGTGAGGGGAGATGAGCCTGCCTGGTAATTAACAGAAGTTGAGAAACCAAGCTGTCAGCTTCAGACTGGACAGATTCGGGTGGCTCAACCTTTGGGGGTGAGCAATCAAGTCTGGAAGATGATCCATAATCCACAGCGGGTATACCAGATGAGGCCGAAGGAAGGGGAACCAAACTTGTTGAGGCCAAAAAGGGGCTACAAGGATCACTTTGCATTTCAACCAATGAGCTTTTTTTAAGAACTGTGGAATCAGAGGAATGGGGGATAAGTAAAATAGGTCCTATGGGTCAATTGTGAATCAGAGCATCCCTCCTTTGGGAGGAACAGGGCAAAATTGCTGCTGCACTTGTTCAATGGAGATGCAAAAAGGTTGCAGCACGGCTGGCCCCAGCGGCTGAAAATTTCTGCTGCCACATCGGGATTGAGGGGCCACTCATGGGGCAAGAGAATATATCTACCTAACTTGTCCACAATCACCTTGGAGCTCCCCAGATATGCATTGCTATCAGAAAGCAGTTGGAAGCTACCGCCCACTGCCAAATCCTCATGCCTCTCAACACAAGGGGTAGGACTTGGTTCCTCCTTACGTGTTGATATACCAGACTACTAACATTGTCAGACTGAATTGCAGTTGTCCCAGAAGGAAGAACCAGATGGAATGCCTGCAACACTAACAGCACCGCTCTCAGCTGTAGAACACTGATATGCAGGTTGACCTCCAAATGGCCTTGGGCTGAGGGGACTGGAATGGGTGGCTCCAAAGTTCTGTGACTGACCTCATCCACCAAAGAAAGTCTGTGTGCAGGAGTTGGTTATCTGGATCTGGGAATGTAGAGGGTGATGATTCAGGATCCACTGAGAAAGAAGAAGCCACTGGAGAATTTGTATGTGCAGCTTGGCAAAAAGCACTATCAGGATTGAAGCTGCCATGGATCCTAGGGTCTGAAGAACCTCTCTCGCTGAGACTTTGTTTTGACAGAGTATCACCTGGAGTTGAAGCCTCAATCTCTGGCGTCTGAGAGGTGGGAGCGACACCAGACAGGATCAGGTGTTGAACACTGCTCTGATGAATTCTGCCAGATAGGGACCAGGTTTGACTTCTCCCAGTGCACAGTTATCCCCCAAATCTCTGCCAGAGAAAGCATGTATTGTAGGGCTGTTATCAGAAGATGCTTGCTGGGGCTGTGAGGAGCCAATCGTCCAAATATGGAAAAAGCCAGAATCCTTGCAGTCTCAAGTGAGCTGTAACCACTGCCATGCACTTTGTGAACACTCTGGAGGCTGTAGAGAGACCAAACTGCAGGGCATGAAACTGGTAATGATTGGGTCCTACCAGAAGCAAAGCAGACTCCTGGAGTGCTTGTCCACTTTGATGTGGTAATACGCATACCAGACATCTATCGAGCACATCCAATCGCCCTCCCCTGGAAAGGGGAGGATGGACTGAACAGTGACCATCTGGAATTTGGTTTGGGTGACAGACTTGTTCAAGGTGCTGAGATTCAGAATGGGTCTCCAGTCCCCTGTCTTTTTTTGGCACCAAAAAGAATCTTGAGTAAAATCCAGATCCGCATTGGTCTGGTGGCACTGGTTGGATGACTCTTTTGGCATAGCTTTTTTATTTCTGAAGTTGCCTCTTCCCTCTGACTGGATGGAACATCGGGAAGTTTTGTTGGAAGTTTCGGATAAGAAATAAGGGGAATGGTGTAAACTCTGGTAATTATACTCTGCACCCTATGATCCATGGTAAGAGTGCCAGGCAGCTTGGTGCGGAGAGAAACGACACCCAACTGCTTCCAGAGGCAAGCAATCAGGCAGCTCTTCAGTAGAGCTGGTAAGACTGTTGAGAGAAAGTCTCTGAAGCCTTGGTTATGTGGACCCCCTCTGCATCTATAGGGGCATCTTCCAGAGTTGTTACCCTCTCTGCCGCTGGGGGTATCACCACGTGCGGCATGGAAAGGACCCTGAGATTTTTTGTGCCACATCTTCCCACTCCTCTGGTTCCTGGAAAAGGAATGTTGAGGGTTGGAAAAATAAAGGCCTATGGCAGATAGGATCTTACCATCCTGTTCGCACCTGACTAGCATGTCCTTCACTTTGGAACCAAAAAGGGAAGATACTTCAATGGGAGCATTTAGAAAGGAAGACTTGAAGGGATCCGCGAGGTCACAAATGCACATCCAAGCATGACGCCTCAGCTCTAGCCACCCCTTCGGTTGCATGTGAAAGCAACCTCATGGATGAGTTGGAGGTCGATTCCAGCGTAGCAAACTGTGAGGCAACTTTGTCCTGTACCTCGATAGACACTTGTCTTGCAAGTGTTCCAGAGAGTTCTGAGATCATGTCTCTTTGGAGCCTCATAAAATGTGCCAAATAGTTTAGAGACCGAATGGCAAAGGTCACTGATACAAAGACTCACTTGCCCAATCTGTCCACGGCCCAGGACTCCCTGTTGGGCAGATGAACAGCAGGACTCTTCAGACAGATCCTTTGTTGTGGCCACTGCCACCACCATAGCATCAACTGGTAACCCTCTGGACCAGTGTGAGTTGTCCCCGGCAGGGGAAAGAATTTTGCCAGGTCTCCAAGGGATCGCCTCAATAGAGTCAGGGTTCTTCCATGTGCATTGCACTATGAAGCTGGGTTAGCTTGTTGGCAAGCAGGGTCACCCATGAGGTAGATGGCAGGGCACGGAAAGCCTGCAGCAACACTGACTTCCTCAGAGGAAGGATTGGAGAGCTTCCAGTCACCCCTCTGCTTTAACATTTCAAGGACGTCTCTGAAGGAGACATCATCAGGAGGGGACCCTTCATCATCGTAATCCATGTCTTCTGTTAGAGACTTATCAGGCAAGTCAACATGCTTCCTCTTGTACTTGCATGATCTCTTCCGTAGGGGCTCCTCAGTGGGAACTTCCGAGGACTCTGAAGAGTGGGTACCCTGAACTGGGGATTCCTGTGAATTCCCTGCCCGGTGTCCTGTGAAAGTGGCCTGTGGCAGCTGTAGCTCAGGTGGATAAAACTGAGGTTCCGATGTCGGCAGAATGCTTCCAGAAGCAAGAGCCCTCTCCATCACATGGAATGCAGGCCCACCTGAAGAGGGATGGAACTGAGGACAACCTAAGAACTGGGGTCACACCCTGCTCTGTCAAACCCGCTCCTGAGGATAGAGCCTCAAGCTGGATCGGTGCAGATGAGGCCATCGGCATAGAGGATAGAACCAAAGGACCACACGGAACGGTGTCCCGAACCAAGGAGCATGCTGCATGAGTTTGAGGAAGGACTGGTTCAGCAGGAATCTAGGACCAAAGGGACAGACCCAGAGCCTCAGTGTAGTCCACTACAGGCACCAAGATGAGGGGGTTCCCCGAGAAGGATGTCAGAGCAGAAGGCTTCTGAACTGGGATGGCTGGAGGAGAATAGGATGGAGTCTGTGGAGAGGTCAACCCAAGTCCTGCCAGAGGATGGGTCTTGGAAGGCATGGGTATCCCCCTGGCTGCCAACAGCTGATCCACAAGACGCACCACATCAAGTTCTGAAAGGCTCCTGTTAGATCTAGTGGATACTCCAGAAGGGGAGTCAGGTCGATCTAAGAATGGGCAATACACTTGACCTAAGAACGGGTCTATGAATGGAGAGTATCAAGTCCGTGGTGCATGATCTGCCAGCACCAATGTCTTGAGTTTAGAGACAGGAAGTAGTGGGGTCAAGTCCAGTGTTGCTGTAATAGTGCTCGGTGCTGAAGGGACACTTGGAGCTGAAACAGGAGGTTCAATCATCACTGTAGAGATAGGCATCAAAGGCATGCACTGTGCTGAAATGACCACAGGTGCCAAAGTCGTATCAGGTGAGGTGAAGTCTATAGTCAGTGCCGGAGGTAGTATCAGAGCCGTCGATGAAGCTGGCACTGATATAGCAATATTCTAAGTGGTTGGAGCAGATGAGGACAGTGCCGAGGAGGCAGATGTATGCTCAGAGGATAACTTTTGAATTTTAGGTTTCACAGACTTACCCTGGTAACCAGAGTGTGAAGAGGGAACTGAATGGGGCTTTTTCATAACTTTCATAGGAGGGATTGAGACCTCTATCACAGAAAGAGCCTCTGAAAAGGGAGATTTAAGCAGTCCCTTCTGAATTAGTTTATTCTTGTGCTCGTTCAGAGTGTGTTGGCTGAAACTTTGGAAAATTCCACAGGGAGGCTGCACCAAAAGGTGGGGAACCTCCAAACACACATCGTGAGAGTCACTATTAAGTAGTTTACCATTACACGAGATACAGCATTTGAAACCCGATGTACCCTTCTTATCCAACATCTTGAGAAGTAAACACAATAATTCAAAACTTCAGAAAGAGTGAAACTCTAATTTCCTAAGACAGAAAAGATTTAAACACATGCAAAAAATATCAACAAACCCAATATCAAAACACACCAACTAGAGTAGAAAGGACAGGGAAGGAATACCAGCTATGGTATTCAAGGAATACTGCAAGGGTAAAGAGAAAAGGGCCATACCAGCAATGGTACTGAAAAAGGTTACCAATGGCTAGAAATGGAGAGAAATATCTAAAAACTACTGTAATTCGACAGGAAAAGGACTATAGCTCACAAATTTTTAGAAACAAGTTTTTCACACAAATACCAAAAAAGTTTCCACTTATCTGAGAGCTCGGCTGAAATGCTGCTTTATGGCTACGCTGCAAATGAGATCTGAGGTAACAGGGAGAAGGGCATTGTGGGTAGAAGCCTAGCTCGAGAGTTTTTGGCTGGCGTGACCTTGTTAATGGGCAGACTCGGCTTTGAGGGCTCAGAACTGAACCCATCAGTGATGAATGGAAAGATTAACATCAGATGGTGCTTCTGAGCAGGAGTAGTAGTAGAAGCCTTGGCAGTGTAAGGTTTTCTGGCACCACTTTTGCTCTTAATGAAGGTCTGGATAACTTCCTTACAAAGGGAGTTTTAGAAGGATAGTTCATTTGAAAATTTGGAACTGGTGACACAAATATATGTTTAAGGTCCTTGAGTTCCTTGTCCGTTTCTTGCAAAGATTTAAAGTTCTGCAGCTGAAGATCCAAACAAGGCCTTGGAATCTAATGGAGCATCCATAATTTTAGCTTTGATATTGTCTGGTAGTGGCTGAAGTCTCAGCCAACAGTACCTCCTCAGGAAAAAAAAACAGATGCAGCAGCTCTGGCAGATGCTTCCACTGCATCATAGCTGCATTTAATGAAATGACATGTGACGTTAGCAGAGTGACCCAAAATGGAAGAAAGCTGAGACTTGGTGTCTTGAGTCTGGAAGCTCTGAAATGAGCTTAGTTGCTTGAGAAAGGAGGGCTAAGGTACATTTGGTCATATGCATCTGTTAGCTTATGACCCTAAAGGCAAGTGTGGCCGAAGTATACACTTTTTCCCTCAACCTTTCCATAACTTTGCTCTCCTTATCCGAGGGGAGAAGGGATGCTGAAGGCAAAAGCTTTGAGGGTTTATCTGCAGCTACTGAGACTTTAGCTGGATTTGCAGAAGGGCACTTAAACAAAAACTTGCAGTCTGTCACTTTCTAAAACCTATTTGGCATTTTAGTGGCAGGAGGTTGTGAGACTGGACACTTAGAAGCAGAGGAGGAAAGCATCCAAGAAAGCTGGTAGCAATGGAGGTACTGCAGATGGGGAAGGGGGGATCCATCTGTAACAGATCATACCTTTTTTGTATCCCAGAAACCTGAGAGCAATCCCACATGAAAAATTCTCTCATCTTTACAATGGTCTCACCAAAGGTAATATCTTCCCTGGGTGATTCTGTACCATCTGATTCCTCCTCTGGGGAAGCATACCCCAATGGAGAGGACATCTGGGCAGCATATGCCAGAGACTCATCCCCAGAGGAGAAAATGAGGAAAGGGAATGGAGAAAGATCCCTGTAGATTGCCTAAGGAGCATAAAAGCATTAAACAGCCCTTGAGAAAAGGCATTCCAATCAGCAGAATGTTTGAGAAGAATGCTTAGTTTTCTGCTTTTAATTTAGTGGAATATCCATATGGTGGAAAGACAAGGGACCCGAAGTAGGCCTATATTCGATAATGGTCCTAGGAACATCTTCACATACAAGACTTGTTGAATTCTGCGAGGACCTTCAGAGACTATGAACCTGGGTTTCCCCCATACGTCCACAGTGGTCTGAATTCCCCCCCACCCAAGGACATGCTAGCAGGATCCTTTGCAACATCTACAACAGTACCCACTGAAGAATCACCGCCTTCCTCCAAACAGGTCTCCAGGCCAACATCAACCTTGGGAGAGATGTCCAGAATTGGTGGAGCAACAGAGACCTTAGGCCTAGATTTCTTGGGCTTTTTAAGAACAAGCTCCCCTGAAGGGCCTGACATGCATTCCATGGCATCACGTGCTAAACACTTAAGGCACTGGTTCTCTAAATATAAACTGAGAGAAGTAATACAGCTGCGAATGGTTTTTGGAACAAAGGCTTTGCAAATAGCACAGGAGATATGGTCATGGTTAGGGTCTAGACAAAAAAAGGCACAGATAGTGGGAATCCTTATGTGAAATGTGCCTTCCATGCCAACACCTGCCCTTCCTAGATGGCATATAAGCTCAGCAAAACAGGACAAAAAAATTAAGAAAACCCTCTAACAGGGCACTTATCTGACTTGGAATCCGCAACTTTGCTGTCAAGCAAATGACCAGACATGGCATTCAGACTGGCTGCAGAAAGATTCTGAGGATGCTACATGCTGAAGTCTGCTTTATATCAGACATTGGACGGGGACCTATGTGCAACATCACACATACCCAACAGTAGCTTTAAGACTTTTGTATACTGGCCGGACGTTTGGGGCAGCCTGGGGAAAACTCCCTCATGTTATGAATACTGCAACATATGAACAGAAGAACATCTGTTTTTGCTCTCTGAAGCATAGGGATAATCCCTGTTCATTATTAATGGGGTAAAACTGAAAAAAAATTCATGTGTTTTTGCACACTATTATGTTTATGAAAAATCTTACTCTGTTTTAACTCATGCAACTCTGTGTTGAACCAGTCCAAAAAATTGCAGTCTTCTACAAATATGTAATGTTACATGTTGTTATAGGCAACAAATGACTTATGATGAGCATGAAGCTTAGGATGAGGGCTGGAGAGTGCGGAGTAAGCAGAGAGGCAGATGAGTCAGTGTGGAGGGAAGGCATTACTGGTGTGCAATACCCAAATGTGTCTATAAAAACAAAAACACACAGATGACCTGCAGCAACTCTGACTCATCTTGCCCCAGGTGATGGGAGGACTGGAGGAAGCACAGCACTGGTGTGCCCCAGTGGCATGCCTGAATGCCTCTGGGATCCAGGTCTACACCACTGTGTAGGTAAAAGGCGACTGAGACACTGGGATCACTGTACTACCCTGAAAAACAAATGTAAAAAAAAATAAAGGGCTGAGCTACATGGAACAAATACAAGAAGTGGGGAGAGAGGGAAATATGCCATATGATTAGGCAAAGGAGACTGCTTAGTGTACAAGGGAATAATTAGGTAAACAGATGCAATGAGAAGAATGTCAGACAGAACACAAAATACAGTACAGGAAAGGACAGAGACTGGAGTGTACAGAAACAGATGATAGGGGAGATGCATTGAAATTTGGGAGAAGGAGAAAGTACCAGGTTTTTGTAAGCTCAAGGGGAGTTAAAGGAAAACAAGACATCGGTCAGTGGTGAGAAGTAGGTAGTATGGAAGATGGTTAACTACTTCAAAGCATAAAGGTCAGTGAGAGAGCAGCATAAGAGGCTGTTGCAATACTGGTACTGTACCCAAAAGATATTAGGAGACGAGGTTCATTGGAAAATCCCAGAATGTTACAGAGAAGGAGAAAAAACAATCATCCATGTGGTGGTGATGCAAAGTGGTGCAGAAAGAATGGCAGGCAATAAAGAACAGGCTATATAAAATGGGGAGGGATGTGTGCTATATTTATTCAGAGCAGATAAAGGGCAAGGATGTGGAAAGGAGGAACATGCTATCAATGGTAAGTTGATGCAAAAAAAAAACTAGCAAAGGGACAGAAATCAGGGGTATTAGTGGTGATAAACCAGAAAATGGTGGATAAGGCCTGTAGCAATGACTGAAGGTAATAGGAGTTGGGTAAAAAGACTGAAGGAGTCATGGCATATGGAAAATTAGAAGAGCGTAGGGTGATAATATGGTAAAGCAAGGCAGGAGAAGTGTTAAAATCTGTGGAGGATAATGTAGTGAATAAAGATTATGAAGACAGAATTAGGTTATAAAAAGTAACAAAAATGCAATGCATCAATACAAAAACAGTTTTGTTTCTTAAATTAACCTGATGAAAAAAAAAGTTATGTAACATTCCATGTTTGTTGTCCATCTCGCCCTTCAGTCTTAGTGGTTCGGGCTGATCCTCGGTTCTGACTCAGCCGTGTACACTAGCTCGAACTCTTTCACTTGGCTCGTGGCTGAATACCTATCCCATTATGCAGTGGTGTCATTCCCCAGATCTTGTTTGCTAACCATAGCAATGTGTCTACATTTGTCATGCAACATCAGGTATAGAAGTAACAAGGAAATTCAGAGGAGCTCCTTCGCTAAGGAAGAAAAATCTCTCATTTAAGTCCTCTAGGCGCCCTGGGCTGGGGGAAGGTGGGAGAGTTGTTAAGAATGAAGGATGAGATGGACAATAAACATGGAACGTTATGGTGAGTAAATAACTTCTTTATGTTATGTTGTCCTATTTTGCCTTCATTCTTACTGGTTGGGACAACACCCCTAGCACCATTTTCCTGGGTGGCTCATGGGAGTATACCTTTGAGCACAGTGGGACCAAAGGAAGCCCTGTCCCTGGAGGCCAAATCAACTTTGTAATGAGCAATAAAAGTATGGGGCCTTGCCCACGTTGCAGCAGCACAAATAATGTCCATTGACAATCTGGCTAGGTAAGCAGAGGATATTGCTAAAGCTCTAGTCGAGTGGCCTTTGACTTTGAATGGTAATTTTCTGTTATTTGAGGTGTATATAAAGGTAATGCAATTTGAGAGCCAATTTGAAAGTGTAATTTTTTGAAACTGGCATGCCCGTTTTAGCTTCTGAAAAGGAGATGAACAATTGGTCTGTTTTCCTAAACTCTTTAGTTCTATGCAGATAAAACCTAAGTTGCCTATGCACATCCAGTTTTGGTGGAGTTTGTATTCTGCCTTGTTGTATGATTAGGAAAAAACACTGGGAGCTCAACTGATTCAGATTGGTTTTAGGACAGACTTTTGGCACAAAGGATGGATTAGTTTGCAGAGATACTCTATCCTTATGGAAAATCAAGTACAGCAGTTTGATGATTGAGCTTGTAATTCCAAGACTCTTCTTGTAGATGTAATGGCTACTAACAAAATATTTTTCCCAAGAGAGAAATTTGAGATCACATGATGGTGCAGGTTCAAAAGGAGGGAAAGTTAGGTAAGTCTGAACAAAATTCAGATCCCATGGTGAAAGAGGTTCTTTTATGGGAGGTCTCAATAAGCAAGTGCCTTTTAAAAATGCTTTACACAATTTGTGTGACATCAGGTTAGGAGTGTATTCACCAATGTGAAAATTAGAAATTGCACCTAGTTGAACTCTAATTGTAGCTGCAGCGGAACCTTGCTGGAAAAATTCTGTGAGAAATTAAAAAAAAATCAACTAATTGGGGCAGAAAAGGGATCAATGTTTTTTGCTTTTGCCCAGTAGAACCTCTTCCATTTGCTGGAATACAACTTCCTTGTAGAAGCCTTGTGAGAAGATGCCAAAATATGTTTTACTACTGGTGTGAAGTCTTGAAACCTGACTAAGTTTGGAAGTGGAGCAGCCATGCTGTCAAATTGAGGATTTGGAGAGAAGGATGAAGTGTTCCTGACATATGGGTCAGAAGGACTGGAAATGAGTCCAGAACCCACAGTTTCTCCCATAGATGAGGCCAGAGAAAGGGGAACCAAATCTGATGAATCCAATATGGAGCAATGAGAATTAGCCTGCGTCCCAAGGTTTGGCTTTCTGAATGACTTTGGGTATCAGGGGAAAGGCATACAGTAGTCCTGAGGGCCAATCACGAACAAGTGCATCTCAGTGTCTCCCCAGTAGGGGGGATTAGGGCAAAGTAGCTGCTGCATTTGGTATTCATGGGGGTGGCAATAGGTCGAAGAAGGCTGGCCCCATTTTAGGAAAATCTTCTCCACTATGTTTTGGTTTAAAGACCACTCGCAAGGCATTAATATCACCCTGCTGAGTTTGTCCGCTATCACGTTGGATTTCCCCAGGATATGCATTGCTACCAGAAAACATTGGGAAGAGATTGCCCATTGCCATACTCTCAGCTCTTCTCGATAAAGGGGGTATGATATGGTTCCTCCTTGTTTATGTACCAGGCTACAGACATGTTGTCTGACTGGATTGTAATCATTCCTAGTGGGAGAGAGTCCTGGAGTGCTTGCAACAGCAGAAGCACTGCTCTCATCTCTAGAACACTGATGTGCAAATGGGCCTCATGCTCTTGTCATGTGCCTTGGACTGTTCTTCCCAGATAATGCCCTCCCCACCCTATCTGGGAGGCATTCATGATCACTGTAGCTACAGGTTGTTGTGGCACAAAAGGTCATCAAATGGTCATGTGGCTGGACCGAAGCCACCATAGTAGATCTCTCTTGCATGACTAATTCTGATCTGGTGAGACATGGGAAGTTTTTGTAATGACCACTGAGCAAAAAGGAGCTATTGAAGAATTCTCATATGCATCCTGGCTAGAGGAACTAGGGTGATAGTTGATGCCATGGTTTCTAGGACTTTCAAAAATTGTTTTTGCTTTCACCTTGTTTCTGGATAGAAGATTGGATATTTGCTGTCTGAGAACAGAATCTCTGTCAGGAGGCTGATGTGCCATCATGGAAACTGTCTAGATCTGCGCCCATGAATATAATATGCTGACAGGGCAACAAGGCAGATTTTTTTAAATTCACTGTTATACCTGACAGCAAGTTTGTAGTGTGGTCTCTCTCTCTCTCTCTCTCTCTCTCTCCTGTTGAAATAGATTCTTGTTGGTGGCAGTTAGGAGCCAATCGTCTAGATACGGAAACACGGAATCATAGAAGTCTCAAGTGAACCGTGACTCCTGCCATGCATTTGAACACTCTGGGGGGTTGTAGTGAGACCAAAGGGCAGAGCTCAACATTGATAATGACTGGGTCCCAACCAGAAGCAGAGACTCCTTGATGCTCTGTCCATTTTTATGTGGTAGTACGCATCTTGGAGGTCTACTGAGCACATCCAATCGTCTTCCCTAAAATGGGAAGAATTGACTGCAGTGTCACCATTTGGAACTTGGACTTCTTCATGGATTTGTTTAGTTTGCTGAGATCCAATATGGATCTCCAGTCCCCTGTTCTTTTTGGCACGAAAAAGAATCTTGAGTATATTCCAAATCCTATTTGGTCTGTGGGGATTTTTTGGATGACATTTGTCTAGCAACTTTTGAATCTCTATAGTTGCTTATTCCCTTTGACTGGGTGGAACATCTGAGATTGCTCTGATCTGTGGGACAGGATGGAAAAAGGGAATGGAATAACCTCTGGATATTGTACTTTGTACCCACTTGTCTCTTGTGATATCTCGCCAGGCTTCTGGGTACAAAGTTAACTGCCTCCTGACTGCCTCCAGAGTAGAGCAGACAGGCCTCATTTCAAGAGTGCTGGTAAGGTCGGCCATGAAAGGAATCAGTCACCCTGGTTTTGCGGACCCCCCTCTGCCTCGTGGAGGTCTACCATTATTGCCTCCCCCTCTGCCCCTGGGGAAGGGTTCACCTTGTGCTTCCTGAAAAACTCCCTAGAATCTTTTGAACCACTTTTTCCCACTCTTCTGGCCTTTAGGGTAAGGTCTTGAAGGTACGGAAAAACTTACTCCAACGGCAGAGAGAGTTTTTCCTTTCTGCTCGCATTTGGTGAGTGTGTCCTTGACTTTGGGTCCAAACAGTGAGGAACCATCAAAATGGTGTTGACAAAGGTAGACTTGAAAGGTTCCACAAAGTTACACAAGTGCATCCAGGAGCATCTCCTCAGGGAAACTCCTGAACCTGCTGCCCCATGCTCCATCCACTGCATAGGATATCAGTCTCATGGAGGAGTTAACTATGGAATTTAAGGTAGATAGCTGAGATAGCACCCTGTCCGAGACCCTCGTAGCTAACAAACCTTGGAGAGCATCTCCTAACTCCTTCAGATCTCTTTGTAGTCTCGTAAAGTGCATAAGATAGTTAAGCAATCTAAGGGTAAAAGTTGCTGATGAAAAAATACGCTTTGCGTATCTGTCCATCATTCGAGTGTCCTTGTTTGGTGGATGGACAAATGAGGACATTTCAGAAAGTTCCTAGATGCTGCCACCACCATAGCATCTACAGGAATGCCTTTTGTGAGAATCTTTTTCAGATGGAGCTGATAAGAACTTATTTGGCATTTGAGGGACTGGTGGCATAGTGTTTGGTGACTCACATGCCTTTTGACTAACCAACTCCATTAGCTCATCAAAATACGGAGACACCCAGGAGGCTGAAGGTTGAGATCCAAAAGCCTTCAGGTACACCAACTTCTCATCAGAAGGGTTGATGGGCTTCTAGCCACCTCTCTGTTTCAGGATTTCTAAGATATCTGCCAAGGAGATATCTTCAGAGGATGACCGTGGGGACCCTTCTGAGTCCAAAGTCAGTGTCAGAGGTGATGGACTTATTTGAAGAGTCTATATGTTTCCTCTTGCATGTTCTCTTTTGAGGAGCCTCCTCAGAAGGACATTCTGGGGAGGTCTTGGAAGAGTGGAGTTCACCCAATGGGGCTCGCTGAGGCCCTGAATCTCTGCTGTCTTGTGGATGGGGTGGTGCCAAGACAGAAGCTGGTGCCTTGGAGAGAAGAATACCCATATCCTTGTGTAGAGATGTAGGTGGGGGCAGCACACACCTCATCAGCTCAAAAACAGATCCCCTCCAGCTCAAAGGAAAGAGAGGGAATTCACGGCACCAAGGAGACAGGCTCTGAGGCTGATGCAGGAGCTGAGCTCAGCCACGCCGGAGCCCCAACTCTGGTTCAAGTATCCCCCCAGAACTGACTGGAGAACTTCGGCTCCTAGACACCCCGGACAGCACATTGTGTGTCAGAGCAGGGCACAGTTCCGAAATCTCCTGGAGGGGTCTCGAAACCAAAGAGTCTACAGCAAGTGGTATCTGGCATTCCAGCTCCAAAGATCCAGCTTGGCTCACAGAAGGAATAGTCATGGATGCAATAGTCTTGGTTGGCTCTGAAACCTGTTAGGTCAGAGCCAAAAACAATTTAGCCAATGCCAGCGACTTCAAAGGTCTGTGCATCACCCTGTCCACGGCATCATCAGACAAGCTCCTAGAGGACCTGGAGGAGAGGGTTGGTGAGAGACATCTCTGCAATATGGGAGATTTCAAGGTAAGGGAGACTAGCTCAGTGGACTGTCTCCAAAAGCCAGTCTCTTTTGGCTAAGGCCATGGAGCCAAAGGACTTGCTTTGTCCAATTCAGTGATATCTCTCAGCTCCAAGGGCTGTGGAGCTGAAAATATTGATTTTTCTAAAGTTTTGGCTAGTTTTTGAGGTGGCTCCAAATGAGTTGATGAAGAGGAAGCTGGTCTTTTTGTAGATTTGTCACCTTTAGAGGAAGGGGACTTGTTTTTAAAGGAGGTACTCTGTAAAGCTTCATCAAAAGGAGTTTTCAAGAGTCCTCCGAAAATTAACTTGCTCTTCTTTTCCTTTAAAACTTGCTCTTCTTTTCCTTTAAAACATGGGAGCTGAAAGAGTGACAAAGTATATGTCTCTTGGAGGTGAATGGCCCCCAAACAAACACACATACTATGCCCATCAGTAATTGACATTTTTTGTGAACATTTCTGACACCTTTTTAAAGCCTGATGGCTTAGGATCCTTTTCTCTGCTTTCCTTAGACATCATGAGAAGGAAACTACCAATACTGAAAAAGGGTAAGCACCAAATACACCTCTATAGAAAAACTAACGCACGCAATATCTAAGTACCCTAATAACACACTATAGTAAAGCACAGCACATCTATTGGATAGAAAAAAACAGCTCTGCCCTCTGAGTTAAACAGGTGCTAGGCCCTCTAACTTAAATGGACCTAGTAGAACTACAGCAAGGGAACACAATAGACAAACCCTCTAACTTAAGCAGGTACTTTGCTCTCTAAGTAAAATGAGCTAATAAACACAGACAAGTGAATACAGACACTAAACAACTATTCTACAGAAAGTTTGACGGGATAGAAGAGAAATGGCCTTGCAACTTAATGATGGCCAACAAAGCAACAAACACAGTAGCAATGTTAAATTGCACACGCAGCACTACAGCAGAGAGAAAACTATATTATTATTCCTAGACTAATAATTATAGCAAAAGACAAGAAAATATAAAGTTTTCAGAAAACTTAGCAATGGCCAAGGAGAGGGCATCTGAACTCGTAAAGCGGCAAACAAGATCTAGGGGATTACACCACTGCATGATGGGATAGGTATTCAGCCACGAGCCAAATGAGAGACTTCAAGCTAGTGTATTCGGCTGAGTCGGAGTAGAGGATCAGCTCTGAACCAGTAAGAATGAATGCAAGACAGGACATCATAACATTTATAGTTATGTGCTTACCATATCTTGGCATCTGTGTTGTCTGTTGTCACAATTCATCATGTTCAGGTCTTGGATCCAATATCGGTTCCAAGCCGGCATACTCAAACAGCTTAGCTCAAACTCCTCCCCTCCCATGACACACTGCTACCCTCTAACCCCTCAGATCGAGTTTCCATAAGGAAAGTCGACAGAAACCAAAACTACTACCAACACAGGATCACCAACATCCTGCTAATCTCTCATGAAGGGGGCTGGAGTGAGGGACCATGATGAATGGTGACTACAGGTAACACAGATGCCAAGTTATGGTAAGTAAATAACTATAAATCTGATGTTATCATAGTCACCAGTCCTCACATTAAGGTCAGAATCCCCAGCTACCTGAATCCTGGGAGGCCTCAAGGAAGGACATGCTGAAGAAATGTGGAGCCAAAGGAAGCCCTTCCTCTAGAAATCAAATCCAACTTACAGTGGGAGATGAACATGTGAGGAGAAGACCACGTTGCTGCTGCTGCTGCCTAAATGTCATCTAAGGATTGACGATCTGCAAATGCAGTGGAGGTAGACACTGCCTTGGTGAAATGAGCCTTAACTGCTGCAGATAAGGGAACACCTTCTGAAGAGTAATTGAAGGAAATACCTTGCGAAATCCAGCGGGAGACCGTAACTTTCGAAATTCCCCTGCCCTTTCTGTTCATAGAAAAGGCTACAAAAAACTGGTCTAAACATCTAAATTCCTTGGTCCTATGAAGATAGAAACATAGTTGGTGATGAACATCCAAGGTGTGCAAAATATATTCCCGTTTATTGGCATAGCTAGGGAAGAATACTGTGAGATGAATACATTGATTGAGATTAGCTGTCAAAGCTACCTTGTGCATAAAAGATGGATCTGATTTCAGAGACACTGTCCTTATGGAAAATTAAGTAGGGCAGCTTAATTGTAAGAGTTTGTAGCTCAGAGACTCACTTTGCTGAAGTTACTGCCACTAAAAGGGCGGTCTTCCAAGAAAGAAATTTGAGATTGCAAGACGCAGCCGGTTCAAAGGGTAGTTTTTGTTAATGCCTGCAGCACAAAAGCTAGATCCCTCGGAGGAGATGGGTGCTTAACAGGGGGTTGCAATAGAAAATCATCTTTCAGAAAGGCTCTATAGAGTCGAGAAGAAATGGTAGTTTCATCGCCAAGATGAAAATTTGAAATTCCTGCTAATTGAACCTTGATCGTGGAGAAACTGGCCCCTTCCTTAGAGAAGTCAGAAAGAGAAGGATCTCAGGAATGGAAGCTGAAAAAGGGTCCAGATTTTTTTTTTGCCAAGATAGAAAATCTCTTCCATTTACACACATATACCTTCCTAGTGGAAGACCTCTGGGAAGCAAGGATAACATCCTTCATGGGTGAGGCTAGCCTGGACTTGGCCAAGATTACTGGAAGTGGACATACCACGCTATCAGATGAAGGGTCCGAAGATTCGGGAATGGAAGGAGATATAAGATCCTGAGTTGGATCGAGCACCCAGGGTGCACAGGGGGAACCACACCTGCCAAGGCCAGAAGGGGGGCAATGAGTATCAATTGTGTCTTGAGGTGTCTGGCTTTCTGAAGTACTCTGGGAATTATAGGCAATGGGAGAATAGCATACAGGAGACCTGGAGGCCAATCGTGAGTGAGCACATCCCTGGGGGGGGTCAATGCAAACAAATTGCTGCATTTGTGATTGAGAGGAAATGCAAAAGGATTGCAGCTTGGATACCCCCACCGATGGAAAATCTGTTAAACCACCACTGGATTCAGGGACCACTTGTGAGGGGTCAGAATAGCCCTGCTCAATTTGTCCGCCAACACGTTGGATGTGTTGGGAATGTGCGTTGCAATGAGAAAGCACCCCATGGATATCTCCCATTCCCAAACCCTCATGGCCTTGCGACAAAGCAGATAAAAATGTGTGCCCCCCCCTTGCTTGTTTATATACCAAACAACCTCCATGTTGTCCAATAGAACTGCAATCATTCCCCAAGGGAGGCAATCCTAAAAAGCTTGCAATGATAGGACTGCTCTCATGTCCATAACGCTGATGTGTAGCTTGATCTCTGAGGAGGACCATGCCCCTTGGACCGTCTTTTCCCCTGAAATGTCCCACCCCACCCTAGGAGGGAAGCATCTGTGGTGACTGTGGCCATGGGAATTGGTGGAGAGAAGGACCTGCCTGAGGTCTGGTGAGTGAATCCACCAAAAAAGATGCTTTTGACATACTGGGGTGAGGCGAATGGTGAATGACAGGGGATGCAGAAATGCTGACCATTGAACTGCAAAGGTCCACTGTAAAATTCTCATGTAGTACGCTGCCATCGGAACCAAGTAAATGACAACCACCATGGATCCTAGAGCCCTGAGAATGTGTGAAGCTGGAGGACTATTGCTCCAGCAGAACTTGAACAATGGCACGTATTAGAGACACCTGGTGAAGAGGAAGAGCTGCAATCTACAAGGTGATATCCAACAGAGTGGCTATGAACTCCAGATGATGAGTAAGAATCAAGGAGGACTTGGGCCAGGTTTGATGCAATTCCCAATTGATGGAACAGAGAGAGTAGGGTACATATGTTGTCCAATAGTTGATGCTTTGTAGGGGCCATTAGGAGCTGGAGTCCCTGGAGCCGAAGATGAGCTGCCACCACTGCCATGTATTTGGTGAACACCTAGGGGGCTGAGGTGAGACCAAAGGGTAGGGCCCTGAACTGAAAGTGATCGGCTCCTAAGCAAAAGTGGAGAAATCTCTTGGACCAATCGATCTTCATATGGTACAAGTCCTGGAGATCCACTGAGCACATCCAGTCATTGCTGTGCAAAAGGGGCACAATCAACTGCACAGTGACCATCTGAAACTTCAACTTCTGTGCAAACAGGTTTAGGCTACAGAGGTCCAGAATAGGACGTAGGGTCCCCTGTTCTCTTTGGAACTAAAAAGCAGGAATAACTTCCAGATGATCTCTGCCCTGCAGGACCTCTTGGCTGGCTCTTTTTTTTTAAGAAGGTTCATGATCTCCTGTTGGGCCAACTCTTTCTGACTGGGTGGTATGTCTGGAAGAGTTCTCTTTTTTGGGGGGACTTCCATAAAGAGAATACAATAGCCCCTGGATATAATGGTTAGCACCCATTTATCATTTGTAATATTTGCCCAGGCTAGAGGGTGCATAGATAACCGACCCCTGACTGCCTCCAGGGGAGGACAGTCTGGCAACATCTCAGGGACGGTGAAAAGGTCTCAGGGAAGGGCTCCCTGGAACATTGATTCTGTGGCCCTCCTCTGCCCCTAGGGTGACATCAGCCATTGAAACCTCTTCCCCATCCCCTGGAAAAGGAATATTCTTCTACATCCGGAAGGAAGATTGTTTCTTATGAAACCACATTTTCTTATTCCCTTTCTGGGTCTTAGAAAAGGACCTTTGAGGGGTAGAAAATCTGATCCCAATGGCCAACAGTGTCTTCCCTTCCTGTTCACTGTGGGGTCAATGTCTCTTACGCTGGGACCAAAAGAGAGTGGAACCATCAAAGGGGGCACTGATAAACGACATCTTGAAGGCCTCTGCAAATTCAGTTAGGTGCAGCCAGGCATGATGCCTAATGGCAATGCCTGAACCTGCCACCTGTGAGGACCCTTCCGCTGCGTTGGAAATTAGCCTCATGGATGAATTAGCAACTGAATGAAGGGTGGCCAACTTGGGAGAAACAACGTTAAATTCCTCCTCAGACATTGACCCAATGAGGGAGATTGACAGCTCCTTAATCAAATCCTTCTGGAGATGGGTGAAATGAGCAAGATAATTTAAGGCTCGCAGGCTAAAGGAAGCAGAAGTGAACACCCACTTTCCAAAGCATCAACCGGGACTGCCTTGGACCAGAAGGTTTTATCCACTGGGGGGGCTGAGAAACTTGTCCACTTTCTTAGCCACTGGCTCCATGGCATCTGACTCCTTCCAAGCCCTGCTGGCCATGAGATTGATGAGGGACAGCAGGGGGGGGGGGGACACCCAAGAGGTAGATGGGCCCATTCCAAAAACCTCCAGAGATATGGGTTCCTCAGAGGACAGGGATTGGGCAAACCAACCATCTTTGATCTTGAGTATGTCTCCAAAGGAGATGTACTCAGGTGGAGATTTTGGGGACCGTCCCCTTCATCAGCATCCCTATCTTCAGTTAAAGACTCCATGGGGGGAGTCGAGATGTCTCCTCTTAAATGTCCTTCTTCCTCGGAACTTCCTCCACCGGAGGTTGGGATGAAGACTCAGAAGAGGAAGGGACACCTATGGGGGAGGCTCCCCCTGCAGGTTAGACCAGATGGGCTGACCAGAAGCAGGATGAGAAGGTCTGCTCAGATACTGGGGCTGGGTAGGATGACCTTGGGTGAGGGAGGCAGCTCTGATAGCAGAGAAGGACCATTTTGCCACCTAGAAAGTGGAGGGACTGGAGGAGATTCCATCCCCCTCTCCTGCCAATAGTACCACAGCTGAAGAGAGGCCAGGATCCCCCGGTCCGATAAACCTGGACTTGAATCTAACCCCATGGACCCCATATCAGCAACCTGGCCCGGAGGGATGGTCTATCCTGAGGCATATGAACAGAACTAACCGCTGATTACAAGGTAGGGACCAAAGTGGAGCCTGAAACTCCCATCCCCTCAGCACTATGCACCAGTCCCTAGGAATCCAAACTAGAGGTCAGATGAGAAGCGGTTAAGTGGGGAGTGGGAGACTGGTTCCCTGACCTGTGAGCTGGGAAAGCCAGAAGCCCCAGCTACATTTGAACTTTCAGAAAGGACCGCATCATCATATCCATATCTACCAGAAAAACACTCCTGGATGATCTGGAGGAGATGGAGAACCTGGCTGTTGAGCAGTGTCTGGACTCAAACAATCTCCTCTTGTGTTCCCTTGAATGAGACCTGTGAGTGGAAACATCTGCTCTACTCTCAAGGGATCAGAGGGAAACTCCTCCACTATAATAGGCTCAGACACAGGTCTCTTATCAGACCTGCTTGGAACAGAGAGAACCAGTTGATCAGAGAGAACTGCTCTTGAATCTCTCAGATCCGAGATGGTCTGACCTGTAATCAAAGCACCCATCCTTGGATCCGTGGGTCTCGAATCTGGAGCCTTGGATCCAGGGGTGGGAAACAATAGCGTCAGATCCTAAGACCTGGAGTCTGATCCAGGGGTGGACTCCCTAGAGATTCTGGGACCTGAGGTTGTCTGATCAGACACTACCCCAGCTGGAGTCGGATCCAACAGCCGGGGTCGTTTGGAAGGGACCTCATCTGGAGGAATTTTCTTCACCCATGAAGGGCTCGCTTTAGTCGGGGTAGCATTAACCAAGGGACCCCCCCCCCCTTAACAAGGCCTTTAATTAGCAATTTGTTTCAGTGGATAACCAGGGCTCTGGGGTTGAAGGCAGCGCAAATACCGCACTCAACCTCCAGATGGTCGCCACCATGACAATAGAGACACTCCTCGTGGGAGTCGGAAACAGACTTTCTGACTACATGAGGAGCATCTTTTGAAATCCAAGAGTTTGTTCGACATGGTTCAAATCCCAACAACACTCCAAAGGAAAATCCAAACGTGCGGAGTTGAAAACCCAAATAATCAGTCTGAGACTACTACAACTAAATTAGACAAAACCTCCAAGGCTAATAAAATAAATAACCACACCAAGAAAGCTTCTTTAACAAAGGTTATAACAAAGGCTATAACACCCAAAAGAAAAAGGGCACCAAATGACAATGTCAAAACTGGGAGGGTGGAAAGGGAAACTACAACAGCTGAACCACTACTACCCAAAGGGAGGAGAAAAAACCCAAAACAAAGAACCTACGTACTACCCATGAGAAGCTGAGCAATCTGTGAAAATACTGAAGAAAATGGACAGAACATAATACTATATGGAAAGACTGGACAGCAGTAAAATTAAGAAACTTTTTTAAAAGTAGTACAAGATAAGACCATTTCATAAAGATCCGATTTTGGGCTGTGTTTGGGTTTTGGTCCATGAAAAAGCAACACCGGGGAAATCTCTAATTTTGCTATTTATGACCTCCTCTTGTGTTTTGTATCCTAGCCTCCCTCAAATGTTTGTCTTCTGAAAGCTGTGCTCAGACTGGATTAAAGATTAATCATCCAAGCTCTCAGCCACAGAATGTTTAAGTCTGGGGTGCATGATTATCCCCTTACTCCTAAGTCAATGGGTTCACAAACACAGGCAACATTTCTTGCTCTTCCTTTTTTAGGCTTAGTAAATGGGAGAAGATAAAACTGTATATAAACTTATCAGCAGGTGTTTTGAAATGATCACTGCTGCAATATTATAAATACTGGGACTTAGCCATATGCATCCATGTTCACCTTGGCCAGAGTTCCAGAGCTCAAAACCCCTTCTCGAAATGCAGGTGTGCCCTTCCCCTAGGACGTCAAAACACTTGAAAAGAAATGCTGCTGTCCCACCTATGTTTAGAGCTTTCTTACCAAAAGGAAGAAAGAGGAGGCCTCGAGAGATATATAGAAGCCAAGGAAGTACTGCAACAAGTTACCATGACAGAGCAAGGTTCCAAGCTGCTCGGGAAGAGAAAAGGGAACTAACCAGTGTCCTCCAACTACTCCCTGAAACCAGAACAGACCCAGGGCCCTAGACAAAAGGGTGAAAGGCAAGATCCTACCATAGCCCAGGATATGTAAACTACAGGTGAAAGGGGGGGGGGTGATGTGGCACTGCAAGAGAGGTGATCATAAACATTTACTATGATGGTAAGTTCCTACACAACTACAGTACTCTTATTAAACCACTGTTGCACTTGTCATAACTACTGGGCCAATTCCCAGAGCATTAGGATGATATGGGGAGGGGCAGCTGAGAAGAAATACAGAATAGATTTAGAAAACCCTGTTTTATCCTCAGAGTAATGTTAAATCAGTTATGTTTTGAGAAAGTGCGAAGAAATGTCCAAATAGCTGTCTCCAAGACGGCATGGATACCAACCAACTTAAGGAAGGTCACAGTTCTCACAGGGTCCTTGGCAATGTGAGCCTCAACTGTATCCACCAGGTGTTTACCCTTGGATGGATCAACAAGCCTGCACATAATGTGCCAGCCATTTGAATATAGCCTCTCTGGACAGTGTCAACAGTGATCCATTAGAAGATCTACTATGGTATGTTTACTTACACAACTGTACTATGTTCATACATGTATCACCATTGTAGTAGCCCAAGACATGTGTACATTACCACAGCTTAAATAGGACAAGGGAGGATGCCAATACAAGACTCCAACAGCCCCTGCACTATGATACTAGTAAAGTCTATTCTAGGCCTGGAAAAGGAGTCCAGTTTGCAATAGTTTAAAAAGTATCCAGACAGAAACAGTTTATTGCCTGTAGAGTATTTCTAGAGTTCACCCCTTCCAGAAAGCCACCGAAGGCACTGCGCTTGTTGAATGAACTGTAACTCTGCCCGGAAGTGGGTTATTGTGGATAGTATGACAAGCAGTAACAGTCTGACTCCTCCCCTACCCAGAGTTCCCTCCACTCCATCCTAGTATCTCAGAGTTTGGACCACCAAAAATAATCTATAGCAATGAACTTACATTCAAAGCTAACACTAGCAGACAGGTAAAAAGTAGGATCAGCAGGCAGTCTATTATGACTGCTCACAGACAGGGTGCAGGAACCATCTGGTTAGCAGAAGCTCATCTAGGTCACTTTAGAAGGGGGCAGGAAGGAGGTTGAACCAGAAGAAAATCAGATAATGTGGATGTATCATTGTGGTAAGAACATAACTTGTGCATCCAATGTTGTCTATTTTCATCTGATTCAACACGAGACAGAGTCCCAAATGGTTTTCCCTGGGAAGGACATTCCTGAGAATAGTGGAACCAAAAGAATAAGGTCTGGATTGTACATCCAGTTTGTAATGATACACAAAGGTGTAAGCTGTTGACCAAATTGCTGCAGCACAAATATCAATAGGGAATTTACTAGAAAAAGCTTTTGATGTGGTGATTACCCCTGTGAAGTGAGCATTAGGTTTGGACTGTAGAGATGAGTCCTTTTTATTACAAACAAAATGCAGTCTGATAACCATCTGGAGAGAGTAGCCTTAGCAACTGCTTTTCCTAAATTTTGTATTGAGAAAGCAACAATTAAATCAGACTTTGACTTGGATTGGTCCTATGAAGACAGAACCTGAGTCGGCGATGAATGCCCAGCATATGTAAAATGTATTCATCTTTGAGAGTTTACAGAAAAAGACTGGCAGATTTATTGATTAATTTGAGTTAATCTCACATGCCACCTTAGGAAAGATGTGCAAGTTCTCAAGGAAAACCTGTTTTTATGAAATACTAGATGGAGGGTTTACAAGAAAGGGTACAGAACTCTAAAATTGGTCTGGCTGACATAACATCTTGGAAAAATTGACTTCCACATGAGGAACTTCAATACCACTGATGCTGCTGGTTCAAATGGAGATAGTGTTAACACTTAGAACAGTGTAGTAATATTTTACGGAGGAACTGGATCCTTAGTAGGTGGTTGCAGGAGAAAGGTTCCTCTCAAAAAGGCTTTATAGACTGAAGCTATGCGTCATTCTGCCTTGCATGGAAATTTGAGATTACATCCATTAGCACTTTAATGGTGGAGTAACTAGAGCCGCTATAGAAAACCTCGGACAAAAACTCTAATATGGCAGGAATGGGGGCAGAAAAGGGGTCTAGCTCTTTAGATATGATCCAAATGGAAAATCTCTTCCATCTGCCAACCTTTTTTGTGGACTGTTTTTAAGAGGCTGATTTTCTGATACGAGCAACTGATGTTGGAAGCTGGGCAACTCTGGCTAAAGTCAGAACTGGAGGAACCAAGCAGTCAAACCTCAGGAGGAGGCAACCCGGACAGGTGAGTTAACAGGTTTGGATACTGATCCAATACCCATAAGGGATGTACTAGAAAAGGCCACGGGAAAGAAAGCCATGTTTGTCAGGGCTCTGACCTTGCACTTTATTCCTTTGTTTACACATTTATTCATTAGTGGCAATGGGAGGAAATGCATAAAGGAGATCTGGGAGCCAATTGTGGACAAGAATGTCCTTCTGTCACTGGCCCTGCAGAGAGAAGGGCAAAGTCACTGCTGCACTTGTTTAGTTAAGATGCAGAGGTCCCAGCAATGAAAAATCAAAGTTGTCACTGTTGGATTTTGGGACCCCTTGTGTGGCATTAAGATAGCTCTACTGTTGGTCCACTAATATATTGGACATTCTCACTGTGTGTGTTGCTAAAAGAAAACTGTGTGAAGACATTTCCCATTGCCAAATGCTCATGGACTCCGACAAAGAGGATAGGAAAGTACAGTTGTGTACACTCACCATAAATGTAGATGTTCGAGTGTATTCACTGTAGCAGTCATCACCATTTGTGTTATCCCTGCCATGGTAGCCTTGGCCAGCCTGAATACCAGAGACATAGTGTTTCTGCATCGGTTGCTGTTGCTTGAGGACTGATGTCAGGTCATCAGTGGTATAAAGTAAGGCAGCAGACGCCATTACATCAGTTTTTCTTGCCCTAACCTGTCAGGATCCACCAAAGTAGGAGGCCAGGTTCTGGTGGAAGAACCCCACCAGTGGAAAATAAATACCAACATGTCCCCCTTGTAAGGAAAGGAGAAGAAGGAAGAATGGAAATAAAAGAAGAAAGAGAAGAAAGGGGGATGGAGGGAGGGAAACCAGGACTGCAACAGTGAATACACTCGAACATCTACATTTATGTAAAGTGTACACAACTGTACTATGTTCTTCATGTTTCACTGTTGCATTCATCACATTTGGGTAGATTCCCAAAGCTTAGGAAATGGGAGGAGGCAGTCAAGGAAACTAGGGTCTGGCTAGGATGCCCTGCAAGACTGCAGAGGCAAACCCTGCCCTGGATTTAGAGAAGAGGGGCAGGTAGTAATGCTTGTTAAAAGTGTGAACAGATGTCCAGGTGGCAGCCTCCAGGATGCCCCTGGTGGGGACTCCTCTGAGGAAAGCTGCAGAGGTGGAGGCTGTTCTGGTGGAGTGTGTCCTGGCCCCCCTTTGGGGGAGGCTTTCCATGCTGTTTGTAGCAGAAATGGATGCAGTGTGCTATCCATTTGGAAATGGTTTGGCTGGAGATAGCTTTGCCTTCTGCCTCTGTAGCAAAGCTAACCAGCAATTGGATCAGACTTTCTGAAGGATTTAGTCCTGTCCAGATAGAATCTGAGCTGTCTGTGCATATCTAGAGAGTGAAGAATCCTTTCCTCCTTGTTCTGGGGATTAGGAAAGAAGATGGGCAAATGAATGGATTGGTTGAGAGCCACACTGGACACCACCTTGGGCATGAAGGATTGGTTAGTTCTGAGGGATTCCCTGTCTGCATGGATGATGATGAAGGGTTCCACACCCATGAGTGTTTGCAGCTCATAGACTCTTCTGGCTGAAGTGATGGCCAGAAGGAATGTTGTCTTCCAGGAGAGAAAGTTTAGCTCTGCAGAAGAAGCTGGTTTGAAAGGAGGTAGGGTGAGCTTTTTCAAGACAAAGTTAAGGTCCCAAGCTGGTGTTGGTGCCCTTCTGGGGGGGGGGGGCCTCACAAGTTGCTAGCCCCTCTGAGAAACTGCTTGATCAAAGGGTGTGAGAAAGGGGCTGCTCAGTGGGAAAATTAGCAGAAATAGCAGAGGCATGAAGTTTTATAGAAGAGACCACTGTGTAGTAGGTCAGCTAAGTAATCCGGGATGAGAGGGATGGAGAGCTGTGACATATTGGCCTCCTTAGCCTGGATCCAGGTGCAGAACCTTTTCCATTTATCAGCATAAGACTTTCTGATACCAGGACATCTGGCCTCATGGATAACATCCAGAACCTGTTTACTGAGGATGGCAGATTGGTTCAGGGTTAGGGAATAAGCCAAGCTGCCAAATTGAGTGCCTGCAATTGGGGATGCATGAATTCCCCTTCACTCTGGGTCAGGAGGTTTGGAATCGGAGGAAGATGCCATGGAAGCAGCAGGGACAGGCTGCGCAGCAAGGGGTACCAGTGTTGTCGGGGCCAGTCTGGAGCTATAAGAATGGTCCTTGGTTTTTCCTCCCTTATTTTGAGCAGTACCCTGGGAATGAGAGGAAGGGGAGGAAAAGCATAGACCGATGGACTGACCCAGGGGAAGGACAGGGTGTCCACTTTCCAAGCCTTGCAGTGATGCTCCCTGGTGCAGAATTTGCTGAGCTGATGGTTGGTGTGGGAGGTAAATAGGTCAACCTTTGGGGTTCCCCATTTCTGAGTTATTAGGGTGAAGGTACTTCTGTTGAGCTGCCACTCATGTGGGTCCAGAGGGTTTCTGCTTAATTGGTCTGCCAGTGAGTTGAGAGAGCCTGGTAGGAATTGCGGTAACAGGTGCAGTTGCATGGAAGAGGGTGTGAGCCAAAGGGTCATGGCCAGCCTGCATAGAGAGTAGGAGTGAGCCCCTCCCTGCTTGTTGATGTACCACATCACAGTGGTGTCTGTTTTGATCAGGAGAACCCTTGGAGAGAGAAGGGGTTTGAAAGCTATCAAGGCATGCTGCACAGCTTCATCTCTTTTTGATTGATGTGCAAGGGGGATTTGCTGTAGGTTCCATTGGCCCTGTATTCACCTGCTGTTCAGGTGTGCACCCCACACGTAGTCTGATGAGTCTGTGGTGAGGGTCTGGGTTGCAGGGGTGGGGAGAAGGGCAGACCCTTGTTGTGGGAACATGATTTTGCCCACCAAAGAAATTCCTTTCCAGGTGTTGAGAGTGTTGACACCAAAGGCTCTTTAGGTACCACTGAAGTATCCTCATATGCAGTCTGGCATATGGAATGAGTAGTATGCAAGATGGCATGAACCCCAGAGCTTGCAGGATCTTCCTTGCAGATAGCTGGGGCCTGGTGGCCAGTTGAGAGAAGTAGGCCGTCAGGAAAATTTGTTTGTCATGGTGTAAGGTATACCATCTGGGATGCTGTGTCCAGACTTGCTCCCAGAAGATTATCCTTTGGGTAGGCACCTGTTCGGATTATTTTTTCATTGACTGTGTACCTTAGGGAGGTTAGTAGGGTCTTTACAAAGGCCAGGTGCTTGAGCAGCTTTTCCTGTCTGCCTGAATAAGGCATTCATCTAAGTATGGGTAAATCTGAATATTTCTTTGTCTGCAAAAGGCAATGGCCGGAGCCAGACATTTTGTGAAAACTCTGGGAGCAGTAGATAAGCCAAAGGGTATCACAAAGAACTGAAAATGTTGAGATCCTGCCCGGAAGCAGAGATATTTTCTGCATGATTCCCTGATAGGAAAGTGGAGGTAGGCCTCTTTTAGATCTAAGGTGGTTAGCCAAGCGTCACTGGACAGCATGGGTAGCAGCTGCTGGAGGGTGAGCATTTTGAATTTTGGGATCACCAGAAACGTGTTTAGAATGGATAGATTGAGGATGGGGTGTCAGGTGCCCTCTTTTCTGGGTACCAGAAAAAGTCTGGAGTAGAAGCCTTGGCCTATCTGTTCTGCAGGAATATGCTCTACTGCCCTCAGAGAGCAGAGAATGGATTTCCTTTTGAGCCTCTGCCCACTGATTTGGTGGTAGATCTGGGAACCCTTTTGGGGTTGCAAGGAGAATTTGTATCCCTAAGACATAATATTCAGAACCCATAGGTCCTTGGTAATGGTGGCCCAGGTGCTTGAGTGAAAAGAGAGTTTTCCTCCTACGGGTAAGTGAAGGTGGGCAGAGGGGAGGCTGGTAGGAGAGTCATTGTGAGTTCTTACCATGAGGTGGTGGCTTAGAACTCACTCCCTAGTTTTGAAGTGTAGGTAGTCCACTGCTTAGATCTCTGCATTCCCTGGGGCTGCTGTCTGGGGAGGTCTGTTTCCACAGGGCCTAGGCTGGGCCTGTTTACTTAGAGCAGGAAAGGACCAGTGCTTGGAGGGACAATGCCCACTGAACATAGGGGACTGGACCTGTAAGAAATCTTTAACTGTTTGCACAGATTTTGCTTTTTCTTCCATCTTTTTTAAGACATCTTCTGCCTTAGTGCCAAATAAGTTATCTTTGTGCAAGGGGGCATCCAACAATTTAGATGCAGCATGGTCTGGCAGGGGTTGTTCCTTAAGCCATGCATGTCTTTTAATGACAGATCCAGTGGCTTCTGCCCTGCAAGAAGCTTCTAAGGCATCAAAACCACAATGCAAAGTGTGTTTAGTTACTTGACTAGCAGAATGCATTAAGTCTTGTAAACCTTTAGATTCTGCCCAAGCAGGAAAGGAAGACTTGTTTTGTTTAAGGAGTTCCAAGGTATGCTGTTATTTCAGCATATGGAATTAATTTAGTGCCCTGATAGCAAGAGTAGCTGAGGTGTATACTTTTTTACCTCATCTGTCCAATGCTCGGGAATCCCTGTCTGAGGGGGTGGGATTCTTAGCAGAGGTTGCTTTAATCCCTTTAGGCCCTTGAGAAATGACCTTAGGGTCAGCTGTTGGATTTTTAAAAAGATATTTGTGTGGGTCAGGGACTCTAGTACCCATCTGGTTTTCTGGGGGCAGGAGGTAGGGCATCAGGAGTCAAGCTAGATTCAAGGAAAACATCATCCACAACATCTAGGAATTCCCTGAGTCTCTTTTTACACTGAGGGTAGTCTTGACTCTTCCACTGGAAATGCTCCCTTAAAGTATGCAGGGTCCCCATAAAGGAAAAATCCTCTGGGGGAGAGGCTGAAGGAATGTAGTCCTCTGCATCAGAATCCTCAAGTGGAGAGGGGTTGCAAGTCTTCATAGTCAGATATATCAGATTCATCTGCATCAGAATCCTCATAAGTGGAGAGGGGTTGCAGGTCTTCATAGTCAGATGATTCAAATTAATCTGACTCGATCAGACAAAACTACAGGGGACAGATCTCTTTTCCTTCTGGAGGGGGTAGCTTGGCTTCCACTGATCAGCATAAGGTCTTCTGCCATTTTAAGCATTTGAGACTGAGGCAAGGTAGCAGGTGTCTGAGAGTGGGTCAGTTTCCTGGGTGTGGTTCAAACCATGGGCCTAAGAAACTCAGTTATTTTTGAAAGAACGGTAGTCGTGAAAGAAGACATCGGTTTGTGTCGAGATTCAGTAGCGCGAAGGACTTCCCCGGAAGCCGGTGCCTGCTCAGCAGCTCCGGACCCATCTAAGGTAGAGACGACTGCAGGATCCTTAGTCAAAGAGTTTTTCAGCATACTGGACTCCGAAAGGGTCTTGGTAGCAGCCTGTGAATCAACTGAAGTGGGCATCAGGGGCTGTGAAAGTGCCTCACTGAGTACTGGAGGACTGATGACTAGCTTAATGGAAGCATCTTCAGTAGGTTTGGACATGTGCGGTCTTGTCTCTGTCTTTATCTTTATGTTTTTTCAGAAGATCTGCTGTCGGATGGATTACCAAAGCCATATCGGAATTAGAGAGCTGTAAACAAAAATGTGGCTACAATAAGGGCCCGATGACAGACAGTTCTGGCATTGAACAAAGCACAGAAGCAACAATGGGGGACGTCATGGTCTGAGCCTAAACATGTGATGCAGTAAGAGTGGAAGTCCCGGTGTGGCATTTGCTTTCCGCAGGTGAGACAATTAACTTTTTCTGACATCAGTTAGTGCAAGAAAAAAGGATCCCAATGGGGTACTTAGCTTTAGAAGACTTAAACTTCAACTCGGAAATGAAACTCAAGTAGCAGCTGACCGGTACTCGTGCAAACTGCTTCTTCTTCGGGCTCCATGGCAAGAGAGGCTGATGTAATGGCGTCAGCTGCCTTACTTTATACTACTGACGACCTGACATCAGTCCTCAAGTGACAGGAGCTGACGCAGAAATACCAAGTCTCTGGTATTCAGGCTGGCTAAGGGCTACCCCTGGCAGGGATAACCCAAATGTGATGACTGCAACAGTGAAACACAAAGAACATCAGGTTATTCAATTTGCTGATGCACCAGATTACTGCCATGCTGTCTGTATGGAAATCCCACCTTTGGAGAGAACATCCTGGAATGCCTGCAACACTAGGACTGCTCTCATCTCCATGTATGTATGTGAAAACTAACCTCTAGGGGTGACCTGGTATCTTGGACCATCCTCCGTTCAAAATGCTCCCCCACCCTAGAAGGGAGGTGTCCATGGTTACTACCGTTAAAAGCAGATCCATATGGAATGTAAATCCATTCATCATTGAAGGCAAATTCACTCATCAAGAAATGTGCTGTCTACAGATCTAAGTAATGCGAATCCTTGTACGCAATGGATGAATGTTGAGACCACTGTACTGCTAGGGTCCATTGTAGAACTAGTGTGGAATCTAGCTATAGGGACCATCAAAACTGTAGAGGCCATCAGCCCTATGAATCGCAGTATCAATCCCAATGGGGGAGAAGGATGTTGATGTACCTGTGTAGCTGTGAGACGTAAAGAGAGTAGTCTGGAGCGGGTGAGACTGGCAATCTGTTTTGTCGAGTCTAGGTGGTGTTCGATAAATTCCATGTGTGTCAGAATTTGCAGACTGTCAGATGAATAGTAATTCCTAAATCATTAATTAAATGGAGCAGAAGGTCCAAGTGACAAATCAGCAGATCCTTTGAGGTAGCAGTTAGTTCCAATTAAGATGCAGAAAAACTTGGATCCCTAGCAGGCGTGGATACACTGCAACCAATTTCCCATTACCTTTAACAGCCTGGGGGATCTAGTGAGACTGAATGCAGGGATCTGAATTGGTAATTGGCTCGTAGCCAGAAATGCAGAAATCTCCTGGAGTGCCTCCCTTTACATAACAGTATGCATCCTGGAGATCTATGCAGCATATCTAATCATTTTTCATCAATAGAAGAAAATGCACTAAATCGTGACCATCCAGGATTCTGTCTACTTTACAAACTGATTTAGAGGACTCACATCCAGAATTGGCCTGAAGTCCCCCGTCTTATTGGGTACTAAAAAAAAAGTCTATAAACACACTCCAAACTCTAACTGGTCTTGGGAGGCTGTTTGGATGACTCTTTTTAGTAGCTTGAAAACCTCTGTTTGTAGGTCCCCATGGACTGGGTGGAAAATCAGGAACCTTTTTTTTTTTTTTTTTTTGAGGGGAAGGGAATTGAATAGCCTCTGGCCATTGTTTAGCACTCACTGTGTTATGCTTTGCCAGGCCTGTGGATGCATGGACAAGTGCCCTTGACTATCTCCTGAGTGCAGCAGTTGGGCAACATTTCAGGAGTGCTAGTAGGGCTTTTCAGTGAAGGGATTGTGAAAGCCTAGATTGCACAGTCCACCTCTGCTACCAGGTGACTATCCGCAGAAGTGTCCCGATGAAAAAAAATCTGAAAGATGCAATTACATTAAAAACCTAGATTCAGTGCGCTCTCCCTTGCAAGCCAGTATATATGGTACTGAGAAGGTTGTTAAACACCACACCTCAACGACTACCCACACCTACTCAACACACCCACATATATGGAGGTCCTCAACAAAAGCATACCCAAACAAGAGATCTCTGAGGCAAAAACACATGCAAACTCCACTACCCACCACACCACACACCTGTCTCTCACAGCTGCTAAGGCCTTAAACATAAACCCAACAGATTAGTCACAGGATACTCCATTGCAAGACACACAGATGTACCCCTCACCAGACTGGAGGAGAAAGGCATGGTTAGTTGTTTGTCAGGTGCCAGAATCCATCACATCACCAATGCACTTCTGTCATAGCCCATGTTGGCATGAATGACTTGAGACATACCTCACTGGACTATATGAAGAGAGACATGATAGAGCTCGCTGAAAGTGTCCCAGGTATGTTTCTAGCCTTAAGCACCATTCTACCTTCACCCAGAATGATGCCTCAATACAAACAGAAAATGATTGACTTAAACAATTGGCTTAGATTCTGGTGTCATTCCAAGGAGATCCAGTATCTAAAAGCCTAGGAAGACATGACTGATAAACCCCAATGCTTTGCCAGAGATGCCCTTCATATGTCTCACTTTGGATTCAGCCTCCTGGGAAAGGCTCTTGCCTCCCCCATAGTGCCTTTTTTAGGCAATGCCATAAGGTCAAAACTACCAATATAAACATTTGATCAAAACAAAAATTAAATGTCATACTGCTAAACTCTAGGAGTCTAAACATGAAACTACATTCACTGTAAGCATTCTTAGCTCTGGAAGATGACATTTGTATGGTCACAGACACCTGGTTCAAAGCTACGGAGAGCACTCCAGCTATACCAGGTTACTCTTCCTATCATACATTCAGACCCCAAACCATGGGCAGCAAAGGAAAAGGAAGTGGAGTAGCAATATATATATATATATATATATATATATATATATATATATATATATATATATATATATATATATAAACAGTATGACACACAGGAGACACTCCAGGTGCAGTTTACTACTGCAGGACCCCTCTTCAAATCATAGCTGGCTACAGGCCCCCAACTTTGACTCAAACATGCCCACTCCACCTATCTGGACCTCTTTGAACCTATCAAGGTTCAACCCTTTACCCTGAATCTGGGCGACTAACTATCCAACCATAGATTGGAAGAACTCATGCCAAAAAAAAAAAATGCCCAGTGATTCCTTGATTTTGACAATGTAAATGCCTTGGACCAGCTGGTCAACACCCCCAAATGATGTGAAAATATCTTGGACTTGGTATTAACCAACATGAGTGATCACTGCAGCATCTCTACAGTGTCATCCTCCCTGGTAAGATCTGACCACAAAACTGTCACTTTTGACAGTTTTGACTTTGTAGAGGGGGTTTTGATAAAGTAGAAAAATTTATAGAAGACCTACTTGCAAATTGCTTTGGCATTAGTTTTGATGGACTTCAAAAGGGAAGCTGGGTTAACTATTTGGATTTAACCATTGAAGAGCAAGACAATGGTAAAATTAAGACTGAAATTTATAGGAAATCTGATCAACAAATCACATATTGCATGGTACTAGTTTGCCATCCCCACATACAATAGTGTCAGTACCTTATGGGGAATTAACAAGATTGTGTAATGAAGAATATTGCAGTAGAGAAAATGAGTAAAACTGCTCATATGTTTATAAAGAGGGGGTATGACAAGGAACAAGTTTGGAGAGATTAAACTAAAGCATATGATAGTAAAACTAAAATGACGAGGTTTAATGCACAATATTAATAGACAAGAATCTAGTAACAGTTGTAGTGATTTATATTTTGTTTCAAAATATACACTTTTTGAAAAGGTTGGAACAAATAATTAGGTATTATTGGGCTTTTATAAAAAGAGATCTGAAATTTTTAGAAAATGTAAACCTGAGTTTCACTTATGAGAGAGGCAGAAGTTTAAAGGACATTTTAGTACATGGCAGATTTAAGAGGCCTTGTATAATATCAAAAGAATTGTTATATCAGGGAACTTTACCATGTGGAGCCTGCACGGTGTGTTGCTATATGGTCAATAGCTTCCCAAGTATTAACAGTAGAATTTTTGATGTACAGGGAACTTATAACTGCAGAAGTGATAATAGTTTATGGACTCAAATGTCCTTGTGAACTATACTATGTAGGAGAAAGCAAAAAAGTTTTGCCACTAGGCTCAAGGAACACGTCAGGGACATTAAGAAAAATAACCAGTTTAGTCCTGTAGCAGAACATTTTCATTCATGTCATGGGGAGATCCAGGAGGACTACAAGCTACAATTTTATTACGGCTTAGTGATCAATATTGTTCACCAGAAAATGTTAAACAAAGATTAAGGAAGAAAGAGTCTATTTTCATTTTAAAAAATGGAAATTTGTTTCCAGGGAGTCTTAACCAGGAGCTTAACTGGAGATGTTTTATATAAAATGTTTTATTAGGAATGGAGTAAGCTTTTGTCTTGTTTTAACTGGATAATTGTTTGTTACTTTGATGTATATAAGGAGACTGTTTTGAAATTCAAGTATACTCTGTAAAGGCTCGTAGTGGCCGAGGCACTAGAGGAAACTATTGGTCTTTTTTTCTGGTACATTAAAGAATTTGTATGAAGTTTGAACATTTGCTTGGTGTGGTATTGACAATTCCGGTGGCTCGAATGGCAGCAGTGGTCGTTCAAAGATTTCATGACCAATGAATCTTTTTCTAATACTCCACGTTTGCTTCAGGAAATTGATATGGAGTATACACAAGGGACTATAGAGAGTTTTTTTGTCCAATCGAAAGGAGAAGGCTCAAATAATTCCAAGAATATTCCATCTTTCCATAATGATTCTATGCCAGGTATCTTACAAATGTGGGAAGAGAATAAATCCAACAGGTCTAGTGGTGGGCAGGGTAACAGAATATTCCTCATTTCCGGAGGTACAAGAACTGTTTATTCAAATTGAAAAGCTCATCTTTAAAGTAACTTCAGTGTTTTATAATTTACAAAGCCTCTATAGATATCAAGAACTTAAGATAACACCTAGAGGGTTAAGGGCGATTAAAAGTCCATCCACTCCCTTTGATTTAAAATCTGAGGCAAAATATTCTATGACCGTTGGGTAGCAGCAGCCCATAAATGCAGTGAAGAATGGGTAAGCATTCTTATAGAAAGGGACACTGTTAAAAGGCTGAAGTTAAAAGAGGAGTGGAAACAAATCTGTAAAGATATTCTTAATAAAGTAAACAGTGATGCTTTAGATAAGTATTTCCAGGGGGTGAATGACCAGTTGGCCTCCTATGAAGAACTGATAAATCATAAAAAAAACTATATTAGAGACCTTAGGGACTATGAATGTAAAAAAGACTTCATTCTTTCAACCAGTCCTGTAATGAAAAGTCAGAAGGGTAAGGTTTAAAGAGGCCCAGGTAACAACGGAAACACACCTACCTTTCAGCAGAAAGTGGATCATCATCCATGGAGGGAGAAGGTGATTTAGATGAATTCCCTAGGCTTCCCAAGGCTAGTAACCAGGAATACATGAACACAACTTTTCGTGAACCACAGGGACAGCCATGGGGGAATCGTAAGAGGACCTGCCATGGACAGGACTTTCAAAAGAAGCAATACAATTACTCCAAAAATAACAAGCAAGGTAAATGGACATGATATAGTTATATTAAACAGAGTTGCTTGTAATCATGAATCTGCCTATATAGTTAATTTATCAGGTTGTGACATTAAAGATGTTGAAATGTCAGTTTTAAATAAGGGATTGAAGTTTATGCCTACAGTTTTACCTAGAATGCATGAGATTAAAGGGGAATGTTTAGATTTCTCTGAAAATTGCACTTACTTGACTTTTAAAATGATAAAAAACATCACTGTTACAGAAATGTGATGTTGATTTTTTTTTCTTGTGACTCAGTTATTGAATCAAACACTTATTGTAATTTTGATACTTCAAGGGTGGTGTATAAAAGTAATTTTATACCCCCATTAAATGCAAGAAAATAGAACAATTTAATTGCATGTTGAATTATGCAATGAAAAAGGAATATAAATCGCTTTTTTAAAGAAAGCCTGAGTTACAATTTGAATAAAGAATGGTTGAATTTGAAAAGTTTTACTTGAGGGAAGAACTTGTGTTTAAACCTGCAGATAAGGGGGGCAAACTGGTTATATTATATTATATTATACTACACACAATACATGGAAAACAAGAGAACTCATGAAAAGGTTGAAGTCAATGTTTATGATAAAGCAATAAGTGAATATGAAGAATTGTTACATAAAGATGTTAGGATCAATTATTTTACTGTGGAAAATGTACAGTATAAATTCTCCAATAAAAACAGTGTTATGGCAAAATCTGTGTGGGGGCCTAAAATTCCTAAGAATTTAATAAACCCTCCAGGCCAACCTATAGTATCGGGGTGCGGCTATTTTACACACAATACTGGTAGCTTTTTACATCAGTATTTGATGAGGGAGGTGATTAAATTACTGTCATATATTAGGGACACATTTGACTTTCTGGATAAAGTTAAAGTAATAACATGGGAAAATGAAATGTATTTTGTTGTGACAGATGTAACTAGTTTGTATACTAGTATTCAACATAGAGACAGCATAGAGGAAATGATATTCTTTCTGGGGGACAGCCCTAGAACTCAATATGTGATAGAACTGGCTTCATTTTGTTTAAAAAATAATATTTTTGAGTTTGATGGCTGTCTATAAAGAAAAAATGTGGCATGGCCATGGGGGCAGCATTTGCCCCCATATATGCCAATTTATTCATGGGTCTCTCTGAAAATGAAGTCATATATAGAAACAACCTTTTTAGAAAATGTAAAAAAAAATTGTAGGTTTATTGATGACCTCATTTTTGTTTGTAGAGGGGATTTTGATGAAGTGGAAAAATTTATAGAAGACCTACATGAAAATAGGTTTGGCATTAGTTTTGATGGACTTCAAAAGGGAAGCCAGGTTAACTATTTGGATTTAACCATTGAAGGGCAAGGAAATGGTAAAATTAAGACTGAAATTTATTGGAAATCTGATCAACAAATTACATATTGCATGGTACTAGTTGTCATCCCCACATACAATAGTGTCAGTACCTTTTGAGGAATTAAGAATTAAAAGACTGTGCAATGAAGAATATTGTAGTAAAGAAATGAGTAAAACTGTTTATATGTTTATAAAGAGGGGGTATGACAAGGAACAAGTCTGGGAAAGATGTACAAAAATATATGATAGTAAAACTAAAATGAAGAGGTTTAATTCAAATTATATTAATAAACAAGAGTCTAGTAACAGTTGTGATTTATATTTTGTTTCAAAATATACACTTTTTTCAAAAAGGTTGGAACAAATAGTTAGGTTTTATAGTGCTTTTATAAAAAGAGATTTGAAATGTTTAGACAATGTAAACCTGAGCTTCTCTTATGAAAGAGGCAGAAGTTTAAAGGACATTTTAGTGCATGGCAGATTTAAGAGGCCTTGTATAATATCAAAAGAATTGTTATATCAGGGAACTTTACCATGTGGAGCCTGCATGGTGCGTCATTATATGGTCAATAGCTTCCCTAGTGTTAACAACAGAATGTTTGATGTACAAGGAACTTACAAACTACAGAAGTTAGAGAATAGTTTAGGTTCTCAAATATCCTTGTGAACTATACTACGTAGGAGAAAACAAAAGAAGTTTTGCCACTACGCTCAAGGAACACATCAGGGACATTAAGAAAAATAACCAGTTTAGTCCTGTGGCAGAACATTTTCATTTATGTCATGGGGGAGATCCAGAAGGACTACAAGCTACAATTTTATTACAGCTTAATGATCAATATTGTTCTCCAGAAAATGTTAAAGATTAAGGAAGAGAGAGTATTTTCATTTTAAAATATGGAACTCTGTTTCCAGGGGGTCTTAATCAGGAGCTTAACTGGAGATGTTTTATATAAAATGTTTTATTAGGAATGTGTTCCTTTAAAATTGAGTAAGATTGTTTTAATTGGATAATCGTTTAATGTTACTTTGAGATATATATATATATAGAGAGAGAGAGACTGTTTTGAAATTCAAGTATACCCTGTAAAGGCTCAGTGACTAAGGCGCTAGAGGAAATTGTATTTGTCATTAACCAACATGAGTAACCACTGCATCATCCCTACAGTGTCATCCTCCCTGGTAAGATCCGACCACAAAAAGGTCACTTTTGAAGTCACCATTTCCCCCAACCCCCCCCCCAAGATAGGGTAAAAATAAACTTCTCCAAAGCTGATTACAACCTTCTGAAGGAAGGTTGAAACAGCTTCACAGCTCCCTCCCCCTCTACAGGAACATATGACCAAACTTACACCAAAGTACTGTAGAAGTATTTATATAGCTGCATGGAATCAGGAATACCCAACAGAACAAAATCCTCCTCCTCAAGGAAGAGTAAACCTGTCTGGAGGACATCTACAACTTGCCACCCCCATAGTACCTTTTTTAGGCAAGGCTCAAAAGACAAACCCACCTCCATAGGTATCACAAGGGATAAGAAACTAAGAGTAATGCTACTCAATGCCAGAAGTCTAAACCTCAAGATGCACACACTTGAAACTCTCCTTAGCATGGAGAACATCAATATCTGTGCAGTAACAGAAACCTGGTTCAAGGCTTCCAAGAGCACCCCAGCACTACCAGGTTATACCTCATACCATGCTTTTCAACCCCAAAACCTGGACCGAACCACAAAAGGAGGGGGAGTATCAATATTCGTCAAAGATTCCCACACCTCCAGGTTGGTGGCACAGCACGAAGCATCAGAGACTATCCATGTGCAACTAACAGTGGGTAAAACTGCCTTCCAGTTTATAGCCTGCTAAAGACCACCCTCCCAAACAAAGGAACCCCACTCGGCCTTTCTAAGAACACTGGAAAATATGAAGGTCTCTCCAAACACCATTATATTGGGTGACTTCAACTACCCAAACTTAGACTGGGAGCATTACTCTAGCTCCAATACCCTAGCCCAAAGGTTCCTAGAATTTATAAACTCAAATGCTATGGAACAACTTGTTACCACTCCCACAAGAGAGGAAAACATACTGGACCTGATAATCACCAACATGGGGACTCTATGCTCCAGACCAGAAGTGTATCCCTCACTGGTAAGATAAGACCATAAACCAATCTCACTGGATATTCACATCCCGACCCCAACCCCTGCCCAGAAAACCACAGTGAAAAACTTCTCTAAAGCAAATTTCACACTCCTCAAAACTGAGGTGGAATCCTTCAAAGCCCCCGGGCCTGTGGAAAATATGGCCCAGACCGCAGAATCCTTTATAAATGCATTTTATGAACACCTTCAGGAATGCATGGATCATGCAATCCCAAATAAAACCAAGACCCAATCCTCCCAAAGGCAGACGTTCTGTCTGGTGGACCCCAGCCATAAACAGATTATACAATACAAGGTGGAAGCTATTACATAGAGCAAAATCCCAAAAAGGGAAGGTATCTCTGATCAGTATTAGCAAAAAAACTACGGGCACTCATAAAATCGTCTAAGGCCAGCTTAGAGAGAAAAATTGCACAGGACACTAAGGATAATAACAAGGCTTTCTTTAGTTATGTCAGGAACCTGGGTGGGAATTCCCAGATATGCTCAGAATTAGTCCAAAATGACAAAAAATAAACCGAACCCACAGACATTGCCGATATCCTAGCTGACAGGTTCAGCGCAAATCCCCCCCCCCACCAAAAGGGCAAATATCTATCCCAGCAGTGTGCTGCCCCCTGACATCTCAGATGCTCAGGTAAGAGCCGCCCTCTCCAAAGCAAAAAAACACAGCATCAATGGGACCAGACGGTGTCCCGGGCTGCGTCCTACATGAGCTCCAAGAAGAGCTAAACCCAAACATAAAACTACTGTTCAATCTCAGCCTTACGACAGGATATGTACCCAAAGAGTGGCGTACGGCAACAGTGGTCCCTCTACACAAAGGTGGTGCCTCAACAGATCCTGGAAACTATCGCCCCATAAGCCTGACTAGCTTGGTCTGCAAAGCTATGGAAAGGATCATCATGGACCTCATAAATAAAGATATTGGGAACCTACAGACACTGGATCCTACCCAGTTCGGCTTTGTTAAGGGCAGATCCTGCCTCTTAAACCTGGTTGATTTCTTTGAAACAGTCACCAAGGACATTGACGAGGGGAAGGTGGTCCAAACAGCCTACCTGGACCTCACAAAAGCCTTTAATACAATACCCCACTCGGGCATTATAGATAAGCTCACCAGCTTAAATATAAACCCCTGTGTCACTAGATGGGTTGCAAACTGTCTCAAGGACAGAACCCACATGGTTAGAATTGCTGGAGCCATGTCAGACTCCAAACCAGTTACAAGTGGTGTCCCACAAGGCTCAGTCGTGGGACCTCTCTTGTTCAGTATATATTTCTCGGAGGTACAGGCCAACACAGGACGACTATGGCTGACCAAGTTCGCAGATGACTGCAAACTGGGCGCCATAATCGACTCTCCAGCTGACACAAGCATCCTCCAAAAGGGCCTCTCAGAAACAGGCAACTGGTGCCAGAGCCATGGCCTCAAGCTAAACACCAAAAAGTGGATAGTCATCCCCTTTGGCAAAAACAAAGTGCCCACAAATTACCACATAGGTAGTAATCCATTAAGTACGGAAGAAGTATTTAGGGACCTGGGGACCAAAGTTGATAGCAATCTCTCATTTGACAACCACGTGGCCAAAGTGGTTAGAAAAACATTTTATATAGCCCACCTAATCATGAAGGGATTCACACCTAGATCAGGGGAGGTCATCGTGCCTCTTTACTCATCCCTCATCAGGCCCATAATTGAGTACAATGCCCCTTTTGGGATGTACCTCACCAGACACCTGCAGCAACAAAGACCGCAAAAGTACCTCACCAACAGGATCAAAGGGCTCAAACAGATGCCATATGCTGCCCGATTAAAGAAACTCCAGCTCTACTCAGTGGCATATCGCCTGCTCAGAGGCGATCTGTGCCTGACATATAAAGCCATGTCCAACCCGGAATTAATGGACATGCTGCACCTCAGAAAATCCAAATCCCATCGAGCTACGCACTCGAGAGACTTGAACCTCAGCACTGAAATAAATAGGACATGCTGGAGGGACAGATTCATAACCCAGAGGCTCCTTTCACTCTGTAATAAAATCCCAGTCCAGGTTAGGCAGAGTCCCTCATTGACTCTCTTCAAGAGGAATCTTGATGAGTGGATGGGAGATCGTAGGTTTACCCCGGGTATCACTTCTGTGTCACTGTTAGACAGAGGCACAGTATACTAACCTCAAAAAAGGGCACAGCAAAATTAATTTAAAATGGGTGGCGAAAGCCAAACACACTCTGGCTAGGCTTATAAATGCACTAAGGCAGATAGCCTAGTATGAACCTATGAACCTATAAAAAGGGGAAAACGCTGTCCAGGTCCAAGGAGTAGTAGGTGCCTAATTGGAAGTGCTCTCTCCTTAGCCTGAACAAGCAAATAACAGCACTAGTGAAGTCCTCCAAAGCAAACTTTGAGTGTCCAGACTGGCCACATCTATTACACAACCACAAGCCTTTCTTCAAATATGTCTGTAATCTCAAGGGAAGCACCCAGATCTAATCAGGAAATGGTGATCAAGGACACCACATACACAGATGCCATACATCTAGCCAACCTGCTGGCAGACAGGTTCAGTGAAAACTTCACCCTTCTGACCCCCCTTTCAGTAAATCAGGATATCCCCAACACCTGCCCACCCCTCACATTATCTCTAGGGACAAAGTCATCACTGCTCTCTCAAAGGTTTAAAATGTAGCCTCCATGAAACCCTATGAACCTATATATATATATGTATATATATATATATATATATTACAAAAAACCAAGTCCCAATAGAAGAATAAATTGTATAAATGAACCCAAAAAGCCAAACGTAGTGTGTAGCGTCGTTATAAATCCAAAAATAAGCAAGCGTTTAATAACGCAAACACTCTTGATGGAAAGAAACTAGTTAGATAAAGAAATACCTTGTGGTTGCTAAACACACGCTGTAAAACCATTAAACAAAGAGTCCACTATCCAGACGTAGTATGTAGCGTGTTTAAAAGTTCAT